>NC_092155.1:42971166-43091166 GCF_045791955.1 Oncorhynchus clarkii lewisi | reverse complement strand
CTTGCGAAAGTATTCGGCCCCCTTGAACTTTGCGACCTTTTGCCACATTTCAGGCTTCAAACATAAAGATATAAAACTGTATTTTTTTGTGAAGAATCAACAACAAGTGGGACACAATCATGAAGTGGAACAACATTTTTTGGATATTTCAAACCTTTTTAACAAATCAAAAACTGAAAAATTGGGCGTGCAAAATTATTCAGCCCCTTTACTTTCAGTGCAGCAAACTCTCTCCAGAAGTTCAGTGAGGATCTCTGAATGATCCAATGTTGACCTAAATGACTAGTGATGATAAATACAATCCACCTGTGTGTAATCAAGTCTCCGTATAAATGCACCTGCACTGTGATAGTCTCAGAGGTCCGTCAAAAGCGCAGAGAGCATCATGAAGAACAAGGAACACACCAGGCAGGTCCGAGATACTGTTGTGAAGAAGTTTAAAGCCGGATTTGGATACAAAAAGATTTCCCAAGCTTTAAACATCCCAAGGAGCACTGTGCAAGCGATAATATTGAAATGGAAGGAGTATCAGACCACTGCAAATCTACCAAGACCTGGCCGTCCCTCTAAACTTTCAGCTCATACAAGGAGAAGACTGATCAGAGATGCAGCCAAGAGGCCCATGATCACTCTGGATGAACTGCAGAGATCTACAGCTGAGGTGGGAGACTCTGTCCATAGGACAACAATCAGTCGTATATTGCACAAATCTGGCCTTTATGGAAGAGTGGCAAGAAGAAAGCCATTTCTTAAAGATATCCATAAAAAGTGTCGTTTAAAGTTTGCCACAAGCCACATGGGAGACACACCAAACATGTGGAAAAAGGTGCTCTGGTCAGATGAAACCAAAATTGAACTTTTTGGCAACAATGCAAAACGTTATGTTTGGCGTAAAAGCAACACAGCTCATCACTCTGAACACACCATCCCCACTGTCAAACATGGTGGTGGCAGCATCATGGTTTGGGCCTGCTTTTCTTCAGCAGGGACAGGGAAGATGGTTAAAATTGATGGGAAGATGGATGGAGCCAAATACAGGACCATTCTGGAAGAAAACCTGATGGAGTCTGCAAAAGACCTGAGACTGGGACGGAGATTTGTCTTCCAACAAGACAATGATCCAAAACATAAAGCAAAATCTACAATGGAATGGTTCAAAAATAAACATATCCAGGTGTTAGAATGGCCAAGTCAAAGTCCAGACCTGAATCCAATCGAGAATCTGTGGAAAGAACTGAAAACTGCTGTTCACAAATACTCTCCATCCAACCTCACTGAGCTCGAGCTGTTTTGCAAGGAGGAATGCGAAAAAATTTCAGTCTCTCGATGTGCAATACTGATAGAGACATACCCCAAGCGACTTACAGCTGTAATCGCAGCAAAAGGTGGCTCTACAAAGTATTAACTTAAGGGGGCTGAATAATTTTGCACGGCCAATTTTTCAGTTTTTGATTTGTTAAAAAAGTTTGAAATATCCAATAAATGTTGTTCCACTTCATGATTGTGTCCCACTTGTTGTTGATTCTTCACAAAAAAATACAGTTTTATATCTTTATGTTTGAAGCCTGAAATGTGGCAAAAGGTCGCAAAGTTCAAGGGGGCCGAATACTTTCGCAAGGCACTGTATATGTATGAGTAAACCACTGAGATGTATGGGTAAACCACTTCTCCAATCTTTTTGGTTCTATAACAAAGAATAAAGAGCAAAAACATATACATGATCAATTACAAATCTTAGAATCAACTATTAAAGACTACCAGAACCCACTGGATTCTCCTATTATCTTGAATGAGTTACAGGACAAAATAAAAACCCTCCAACCCAAAAAGGCCTGTGGTGTTGATGGTATCCTTAATGAAATGATCAAATATACAGACAACAAATTCCAATTGGCTATACTAAAACTCTTTAACATCATCCTTAGCTCTGGCATGTTCCCCAATATTTGGAACCAAGGGCTGATCACCCCAATCCACAAAAGTGGAGACAAATTTGACCCCAATAACTACCTTGGAATATGCATCAACAGTAACCTTGAGAAAATCCTCTGCATTATCATTAACAGCAGACTTGTACATTTCCTCAACGAAAAAAATGTACTGAGCAAATGTCAAATTGGCTTTTTACCAAATTACCGTACAACAGACCATGTATTCACCCTACACACCCTAATTGACAACCAAACAAACCAAAAACAAAGGCAAAGTCTTCTCATGCTTTGTTGATTTCAAAAAAGCCTTCGACTCAATTTGGCATGAGGGTCTGCTATACAAATTGATGGAAAGTGGTTTTGGGGGTAAAACATACGACATTATAAAATCCATGTACACAAACAACAAGTGTGCGGTTAAAATTGGCAAAAAACACACATTTCTTCACACAGGGTCGTGGGGTGAGACAGGGATGCAGCTTAAGCCCCACCCTCTTCAACATATATATCAACGAATTGGCGCGGGCACTAGAAAAGTCTGCAGCACCCGGCCTCACCCTGCTAGAATCTGAAGTCAAATGTCTACTGTTTGCTGATGATCTGGTGCTTCTGTCACCAACCAAGGAGGGCCTACAGCAGCACCTAGATCTTCTGCACAGATTCTGTCAGACCTGGGCACTGACAGTAAATCTCAGTAAGACCAAAATAATGGTGTTCCAAAAAAGGTCCAGTCGCCAGGACCACAAATACAAATTCCATCTAGACACTGTTGCCCTAGAGCACACAAAAAACTATACATACCTTGGCCTAAACATCAGCGCCACAGGTAACTTCCACAAAGCTGTGAACGATCTGAGAGACAAGGCAAGAAGGGTATTCTATGCCATCAAAAGGAACATAAATTTCAACATACCAATTAGGATCTGGCTAAAAATACTTGAATCAGTCATAGAGCCCATTGCCCTTTACGGTTGTGAGGTCTGGGGTCCGCTCACCTACCAAGACTTCACAAAATGGGACAAACACCAAATTGAGACTCTGCATACAGAATTCTGCAAAAATATCCTCCGTATACAACGTAAAACACCAAATAATGCATGCAGAGCAGAATTAGGCCGATACCCACTAATTATCAAAATCCAGAAAAGAGCTGTTAAATTCTACAACCACCTTAAAGGAAGCGATTCCCAAACCTTCCATAACAAAGCCATCACCTACAGAGAGATTAACCTAGAGAAGAGTCCTCTAAGCAAGCTGGTCCTGGGGCTCTGTTCACAAACACAAACAGACCACACAGTGCCCAGAACAGCAACACAATTAGACCCAACCAAATCATGAGAAAACAAAAAGATAATTATTTCCAATGTGTCAAGTAATTAACAAAAAAACAGAGCAAACTAGAATGGTATTTGGCCCTAAACAGAGAGTACACAGTGGCAGAATACCTGTCCACTGTGACTGACCCAAACGTAAGGAAAGCTTTGACTATGTACAGATTTAGTGAGCATAGCCTTGCTATCGCTGCCTGGCCGGTTCCCCTCTTTCCACTGGGATTCTCTGCCTCTAACCCTATTACAGGGGCTGAGTCACTGGCTTACTGGGGCTCTCTCATGCCGTCCCTGGAGGGGGTGCGTCACCTGAGTGGGTTGATTCACTGATGTGGTCATCCTGTCTGGGTTGGCGCCCCCCCCCCCCCCCCCCCTTGGGTTGTGCCGTGGCGGAGGTCTTTGTGGGCTATACTCAGCCTTGTCTCAGGATGGTAAGTTGGTGGTTGAAGATATCCCTCTAGTGGTGTGGGGGCTGTGCTTTGGCAAAGTGGGTGGGGTTATATCCTTCCTGTTTGGCCCTGTCCGGGGGTGTCCTCGGATGGGGCCACAGTGTCTCCTGACCCATCCTGTCTCAGCCTCCAGTATTTATGCTGCAGTAGTTTATGTGTCGGGGGGCTAGGGTCAGTTTGTTATATCTGGAGTACTTCTCCTGTCCTATTCGGTGTCCTGTGTGAATCTAAGTGTGCGTTCTCTAATTCTCTCCTTCTCTCTTTCTTTCTCTCTCTTGGAGGACCTGAGCCCTAGGACCATGCCCCAGGACTACCTGACATGATGACTCCTTGCTGTCCCCAGTTCACCTGGCCGTGCTGCTGCTCCAGTTTCAACTGTTCTGCCTTATTATTATTCGACCATGCTGGTCATTTATGAACATTTGAACATCTTGGCCATGTTCTGTTATAATCTCCACCCGGCACAGCCAAAAGAGGACTGGCCATCCCACATATGCTCTCTCTAATTCTCTCTTTCTTTCTCTCCCTCAGAGGACCTGAGCCCTAGGACCATGCCCCAGGTATACCTGACATGATGACTCCTTGCTGTCCCCAGTCCACCTGACCGTGCTGCTGCTCCAGTTTAAACTGTTCTGCATTATTATTATTCGACCATGCTGGTAATTTATGAACATTTGAACATCTTGGCCATGTTCTGTTATAATCTCCACCAGGCACAGCCAGAAGAGGACTGGCCACCCCACATAGCCTGGTTCCTCTCTAGGTTTCTTCCTAGGTTTTGGCCTTTCTAGGGAGTTTTTCCTAGCCACCGTGCTTCTACACCTGCATTGCTTGCTGTTTGGGGTTTTAGGCTGGGTTTCTGTACAGCACTTTAAGATATCAGCTGATGTACTAAGGGCTATATAAATAAATTTGATTTGATTTGATATTGAGAAAGGCCGCCGTAGACAGACCTGGCTCTCAAGAGAAGACAGGCTATGTGCACACTGCCCACAAAATGAGGTGGAAACTGAGCTGCACTTCCTAACCTCCTGTCCAACGTATGACCATATTAGGGATACATATTTCCCTCAGATTACACAGATCCACAAAGAATTCAAAAACAAATCCAATTTTGATAAACTCCCATATCTACTGGGGGAAATTCCACAGTGTGCCATCACAGCAGCAATATTTGTGACCTGTTGCCACAAGAAAAGGGCAACCAGTGAAGAACAAACACCATTGTAAATACAACCCATATTTATGCTTATTTATTTTCCCTTGTGTTCTTTAACCATTTGTACTTACAACACTGTATATATATGTATAATATGATATTTGTAATGTCTTTATTGTTTTGAAATTTCTGTATATGTAATGTTTACTGTTAATTTGTATTGTTTATTTCACTTTTGTATATTATCTACCTCACTTGCTTTGGCAATGTTAACACATGTTTCCCATGCCAATAAAGCCCCTTGAATTGAATTGACAGAGAGAGACAGAGAGAGAGAGAGACTGAGAGAGAGACAGAGAGACGTTGGCTTTTTCAACTTTTCAGAGACTCGGTGGGCACTGTGTTGAAGGCTATTCAACATTTGATGACTTTTGTGGCATTTCAGAGTGTGTTCTGACTTCAAGGCACACTCTGAAACTACAAGGGTAGTGTGAGAAGAGACTTGGGAGGGTGGTGGGGTTTGGCAATGTCTGTTAGGTCAATGTCTGTTAGGTCAATGTCTGTTAGGTCAACTGAGGTGAAGACCAATATTACCATGTCCTCATTTCTGAAATCTGTCCAGATGATCAACAGCCGATGGATGATCTGAGACAGAAAACAATATGTCATCACGCAAACAACATATAAAACAGCCATGTGGTACTTAATATGTCATTTTCAGCCCTATAGGAACTCTTTAAAGGATTTTAAACAACTCACAGGCTGATGTAAAACACGCCATCAGACTGTGGCTTTATACCCTGATGAAGGCAGTGTGTCTGTCGAAGCATTGGTCATTAGGTTATTAAGTTATTGCATCTGAGCTCCTAGAGTGTGCGGCTCTCCTTTCATTTTTCAAGTGTTGCTTTATGTAAAACAGCATATGGCACCACGGATACATAAGCAGGGACTCATTTGGGGTCTACTTACAGAAGACAAGCACACGGAATTATCAAGGGTAAAATGCTCTGTTCGCTTCCTATAGGTTTATGATTTCCAGCTGTGCTCCAAAAGGGATTTGTTATAATGACCCAACTTAAAAGCAACGCGGTCTATGCTTAGATGAAAGCAGTGGAGGCTGCTGAAGGCAGGATGGCTCATCATAATGTCTGGAACGGAGCAATTGGAATGGCATGAAACACATGGAAACCAAAAGTTTGAATATATTTGATACCATTCCACTTATTCCGCTCCAGCCATTACCACCAGCCCAGTCCTCCCTAATTAAGGTGCCACCAACCTCCTATGCATGAGAGCATGTTTGGTGCTCAGATTGCACTAGGAAAATGGCCATGGTGAGTTACTCCATCTAGTGGATGAATACCGTCATTGCACTAATAGCTGTACACAGCATCATCAGTAATGTGATCAGCTGGTGTAGTACAAGGTTGGTCCACCCTCCTCCTGGAGCTCTACCCTCCTCCTGGAACTCTACCCTCCTCCTGGAACTCTACCCTCCTCCTGGAACTCTACCCTCCTCCTGGAGCTCTACCCTCCTCCTGGAGCTCTACCCTCCTCCTGGAGCTCTACCCTCCTCCTGGAGCTCTACCCTCCTGCAGGATTTCGTTCTATTCCTAATCTAACACAACCGATCCTGCAATTAGTTGTATTCACGTAGGGATGGAGCAAAAGCCCGCACAACCAGTCGACATGTATCATACTTCTTTAGAAATACCACAATATAAGAACCATTATAATGAGTGTCTGTGATTTGGTTGCATTCTTGAACATAAGCTTATCACCTGAATCAATATGTAATAAGGAAAGGTGGCCCTGTTTAGGCCTACCAAAATAATACAATAATCTTGTAATGGCAGGAGGGTATGATGCCTCTCTTTCAGATCTGGGTGCAGTGAGACCACTGTCAGAATGGGCCCTGCTTTATCAAAACATGATAAGCCAGAAAACTGACAGAGGCTTGAAATGGAAGAACGGACAGCATCTCTTCGAGGATAACCTAGACTGGGGTGGGCTGGGCTGGGGGTAATTTTAGGCCCTGGTGCTGCAATGCTGCTGACTCTACATTGCAGAGCTTGTATGCCTGACTGACTGCCAGCCAGGGCTCGTGATTGATGTAGGGGGATCAGTGGAGCAGTGAGGGAAGGAGAACCGAAGGCTCCTCAGGAAATTGGAACAAGTTCCATAGCTCAGGGCCTTTAGCTCTCTGGCTACATATTTTGGTCTCAATCTGCCGCTACATTCACAACCCCTCAGATTCCTGTCGAGGGAGTGGGAGACAGACAGAGGGTTGACTGACTGCATTTGAGCTGATAGAAGAGTTATTGCAGATGATAGACAGATAATGTGCCATCATAACATAAAACAGAATATTGGGAAAGAATAAACAGAGGGGGAAAAGAGTCGATGTGAAAAGGCCATTTGCATTTGACGTGCACTGCCCACAGAAATGATTCACCCCCGTTGACTTTGTCCACATTTTGTTGTGTTACAGCCTGAATTTAACATTGATTAAATAACATCAAAGTGAAATTATGTTTTAATTACATTTTTTACGAATTAATACAAATATGAAAAGCTGAAATTGTCACGCATGCTCCCGCTCTCGCTCTCTGGCGCTCGATGGCACCAGGCTGCCCTTCATTACGCATACCTGTCACCATCATTACGCGCAGCAGTGTTCATTGGACTCACCTGGACTCCTTCCCTTTGTTGATTGCCCCGTCTATAACTGTCTGCTCCCCCGTTTGTTCCCTGTGTCTGCATTAATGTCGTTATGTGTTCATGTCCAGACGCTGTCCTGTTCCATGTCCGTTGATAATTAAATGTTCCCTCCGTGTACCTGCTTCTTGTCTCTAACAGCGTTGCTCCTCACAGAAATGTATTGAGTCAATAAGTATTCAACCCCTTTGTTATGGAAAGCCTAAATAAGTTCAGGAGTAAAAATGTGCTTAACATGTCACATAATAAGTTGCATGAACTCACTATTTGTGCAGTAATAGTGTTTAACATGAGTTTTGAATGAATACCTCATCACTGTACCCCAAACATACAATTATCTGTAAGGTCCCTTAGTCGAACAGTGAATTTCAAACGCAAATTCATCCACAAAGACCAAGGAGGTTTTCCAATGCCTTGCAAAGGGCATCTATTGGTAGATGGGTAAAAAAATAAATAATTAAAAGCAGACATTGAATATCCCTTTGGAGAATGGTGAACTTATTAATTACACTTTGGATGGTGTAGCAATACACCCAGTCACTACAAACATACAGGCGTCCTTCCGAACTCAGTTGCCGGAGAGGAAGGAAACCATTCAGGGATTTCACATTAGGCCAATGGTGACTTTAAAACAGTTACAGAGTTGAATGGCTGTGATAGGAGAAAACTGAGGATGGATCAACAACATTGTAGTTACTCCACAATACTAACCTAGTTGACAGAGTGAAAAGAAGGAAGGAAGAAGGAAGAATAAGGCACAAAAGTAATTCTGCAAAAAATGTGGCAAAACAATTCACTTTTTGTCCTCAATACAAAGTGTTATGTTTGGGGCAAGTCCAAAACAACATATTACTGAGAACCACTCTCCATATTTTCAAGCATAGTGGTGGCTGCATCATGTTATGGGTATGCTTGGAATCGTTAAGGACTGGGGATTTTTTTAAGATAAAAATAAATGGAATGGAGCTAAGCACAGGCAAAATCTTGTTCAGTCTGCTTTTCACCAGACACTAGGAGATTAATTTGCTTTTCAGCTAGACAATAACCTAAAACACAAGGCCAAATATACACTGGAGTTGCTTACCAAGACAACATTGAATGTTCCTGACTGGCTAACTTACAGTTTTGACTTAAATCGGCTTGAACATCTATGGCAAGACTTAAATGGCTGTCTAGCAATGACCAACAACCAACTTGACAGAGGTTGAAGACTTTTTAAAGAATAATGGGCAAATATTGTTCAATTCAGGTGTGTTCTTAGAGACAAATTTACCCAACTTATTGTGGGAAGCTTGTGGAAGGCTACCCAATTTTTTTGACCCAAGTTAAACAATTTAAAGGCAATGCTACCAAATACTAATTGAGTGTATGGGAACTTTGACCCACTGGGAATGTGATGAAAGAAATAAAAGCTGAAATAAATCACTCTACTATTATTCTGACATTTCACATTATTAAAATAAAGTGGTGATCCTAACTGAACTAAGACGGGGAATTTTTACTTGTCAGGAATTGTGAAAAACTGAGTTTAAATGTATTTGGCTAAGGTGTATGTAAACTTTCGACTTCAACTGTATTAATGCTCAATAGACTAGTATATAGTTAGAATATTAGTCACACAGTTAAAACTTGAGTTGTTTTTTTTTGTTGCTCAAACTAATATGGCCGTATGTATAATGTCACTCACAGAGAAAGAAGACAAACTGCAATGAACAAGAAGTGCATGAAGCGTTCGTGACGTTTGTGCCGTCATTCTTTTACCAAACTTTGCATCTGGACTGTTTTCAAGTAAATTTGTTTCTGTGGCAATTGTTAAAGTCGTCCTAATGCATGAAGTTGTATGGTTGGTTTGACTTTGCAATCAATCAAATTTAAAAAGGGCTTTATAAATACATCAGCAGATGTCACAAAGTGCTGTACAGAAACTCAGTCTAAAACCCCAAACAGCAAGCAAATGCATATGTAAAAGCATTGGTTTTTGTTTGGCATACATTTAAAAGTAAAAAATCTGATCCTCAGCGTCAGTCTTCTATCCTGGAATTGCCCTGAACTAAATCAAGGGGCGCTTCACATAATTGACCAGTAGGGGGCGCCACAAGAACGAGACAATTTCTAAATTAGGCAGCAGACTTTTTTCGGATCATTACTCAGTAGACTACTAACCTGCTGGGTGAAATCTCTTGCAAATATAATGGCAAAAATATATATAATTCCCTCGATCAATTAACCTAGAATTAAATGTGTTACTGTTTAGGAAATGTGGGCTTGTCGGAATGAAGAGCATATCAGATTGGAAAAGCTTCCATTTCATAACTTGAAAACCCATAGTAATTGGACAACAATTTAAAATTGGTTCATTTTATGGCTTTGGCCATGCTTCTTGGCTGTTTGATATTTAGGCCGAATTAATCATATTGCTTCATTTAGATGGTATAGCAATTGGATATTACATTTTTGTTTAAAGTGCAGTTTAGCTCAACGTGTAGCAAAAGCAAAACCATACTTGAATCAACATAATAATAACCAGTTTGCACAATTAATGCATTATTTAACTTTATTCATATTAATGTGTTACGCAAACTCGACCCTGTGTCTCACTCAATTTGTTCCCCCCGTCGACGAATGTTTAAACATTTTGGCAGTGCGTTTCCGGAACTCTCGTATTGGTTTTTTTGTTGTTGTTTGTATTCCTGAAGGGGACCGATAGCATCGCTGTTCCTCAAGAAACTGATTAAAGAAATTTAAACCTGCATGTAACTGAACATTTATTGAAAATTGAATGTAAATTATTCAAGACATTTCACGCAGTGAATACGAAAGGTGAGCATACTTTTTTCGGTTACATGCCTAATTTAATTGTGGGGGTTTTCATTGTGGGGACATCGGGTCGTGTTTTGGCTGTCTGTGTCAACTGGGCAATGAGAGCCTAGTGCACATCGCTGGTGTTCAGACTGCATTGCCATTGCGGTGAGCGCGTGTTATGAAACGCGTGGGTTTTCGTAACTACAGTCAGCGTGTTCCGGGGGGGGGGTTGTTAAAGCATTGGTAATGGAGGGTGGTTTATTGTTGCAATTCTACAACAGACAAAATAACAATTAACTTCCAATAGTGAGTTATAATAATTATGGCATACTAAAAGTGAGATCTGAAATTCAAAACTAGTTTAACCTGTGGGTTTGGCGGTGTTGTTTTGATGTGACACAAGAACGTATATAACTTATGTTATATTGTGTACATTTTGTTTAGGTAATTTAGTCTATCTGCCTCAACATCTTACCTCCAGTTTTTTTGTTGAATAACCATATTTTGCGAGAATAAGAATTGGGATTTAGTCCTACCAGAGATTCAACTATCTAAATGTGGTGTTAATGGGATTGAAAGGTGTGTTGTGCTGAGTGATTAGGCTCTTTGCCCTGCCCTGATCCCCTGGTTTTAACAGTTATTTTGTTGAAAGGAATTTCAGTACATTTGCTTAATCTCCCTTTTTAGATCATGTATCTAATGAACTCTATCTACCAGTCCCAGATGTATTTGAAAGTAATTGAAATACCCTAAATAGTATTTGAACCCAAGTCTGTCCCAGGCACAACATTGCGTGTTCTGTGAAGAAGAAACCGTCTGTCTTTTTAATCCATCACACTTGTTCTTTCTCCTTTGCTCTTGTAATCTTTTTTGGGGAGGGATCAATTTGTGTTCAAGCTGCCACATCAGCTCCATGTCCATTGTCATGTTGACCAGCCATGATGATTTCTGCGGCAGTTGATTTCTTTACCTTTAATCAACCACCCCATTAGCTTTGTGGTTGCCGGAAGTGTCTTTTCTTACCCCACTTGGTGCATGTTGAAAAGTCTTAACCACACAAGAGAACGATGTGCTCAGAGTATGTCTATACCCTCTGGCTTTTCTCACCTCAGTTCAACACACGGATACCAGATGTGATCTGTCAGGAACATTTTTAAAAGGCCCTCTCCTTTAAGAGCGTCCGAAGGGTGGCTGCTGCCGGCGCTCGCTCACTCACTCTGTTCCTGCTAACAAGCACAGCGGGAGACCGCGGGCGAGGGAGGGTGACATGACACCTAGCCCAACTGTCTCTCCTACGCACTCGCCTCACTCCCTGTCTGCCCGAAAAGAGGAGCAGCACTCCTCCTCCTGTTTATCTCAACCCTCAAACTCCCCAAGCTTATAACTCTGTCCCTTCCTTGTCTCCTCTTAATCATGAGGTTTGTGCACTGTCCCCTCCCTCTTACACCCAACAGGCTAAGTCCCTGATACAGGTGTAAAGACACATGTAGAAATATACACTAAATGGCTCTAGAGCTGCACCATCTCTGCTCTTCTTGCTGAACCCCATCCACCCTAGCTCCATTATTTATGTCCAAATGGTCTGTACGTACTGTTCTGTACTAGACCGAGTGGAGGGGCATCTTTCCGCCTGGGTAAAGGCTTCTCTGAAGAGTAAGTAGAGGTCAAAAAGAGAGCCCAGCAGAACAGATATAGGCATATCACTCACATGGCCTATATGAGATCCCAGCAGGCAGTCCATAGACTGGGATCACCATGATTCTTGTACTTGGAATGTTCTGGTTTATGTAATTGAGTAGCTGCCAGTAAGACTGGGATTTTATAACACTTACCTGTTTTGTGTGTATGTTCAAGGTCAAATTTGTCCATGTTTTCCATTTCCTGAAAATGTTCACTTTTGGAGATAGGTTCTCTTTTGACCGTGATGCTTCGTTGATTGATTCATTTTCCAACAAATACATTTTTATAGTGACCATTTTTTTGTTTTAGTTTTTCAATTACTAGTCACTAGCTAATTCACTCAGGATATTGTTAAATGCATGTTTTAAGTCATTTGATTGGCTAACTGTTCTAAGATCCACGCCAGTTGACCGCCGAGTCCGTTGAAGAGCTCTTTTGGAGCGCTTTCTGAAACCAAATAAATAAGACCACTGTTTTTGCCTGTTTCTTGATGGAACGGTCGGAAATATTTAGAGGCTAAGGTCATTGATATAATAGCCTGTCGTTCTGGCACTTTTCAGGCTGCTGATTTCAATGTTTTTAGGTCCGTCTCTCTATCTCTGTAACTCCTCAACATTCACAACTTAAAAACAACTTAAGATATTTGTTTTTACTTCGTTGTGTGTTTGTGCGTTGAATAGAAGATGGGAAGGGGTTGTGCATGTGTGTATGCCCATCTCTTTTGGTACGTGTGGGTCGCTGGATATGGTGTCCGTCTGTCTGCTGAGTGTATATAAGTCTGTTTGAATGGTAAGGGAAGGTAGGGTGTCTGTCCGAATCTAGGCGACAGCACCACTGTTGATGATGTACCAGTGAGCAGGGGATTGTTCAACAGAAACCCTGTTTGTCCCCACCAACCCACACAGGGATATGTGATCCCCCTCCCAGACCACTCCTTTTAGTTCTCCTTCCTTACCGAATCTGTCTGTTGTGTCCAAGTGACCCTTTGCTAAAACCCGGATTGGATGGTACTTCTTCTCTTCTTTTTTTCACATCCACTATAGTTTATTGGTGTAGAGAAGATAGTCATGTTGTACAACCTATTTAAAAAAATAATTACACAATAGAATTGTGTGGCCTTACATATCCCTGGAGTTTGGTGACGTGTGTCTGTTCCTCAGGTACGTGGGAGGGGATTAGGCTTCCTGTTTTAGAAAATCCTCTGTTGGCATTGGGTTTATCTCCTAAAAATACCTTCGGGACCCGGGGTCAGCATTGTTCACCGCAGCGGGTCACAAACGGAGAAGCTTTTAATAGAGTCATCAGGGAGCTATTTTCAATCTGCCCCCGTCTGCCTGCCTCGCCACTAGGCTGAATGTAAGCTAATGATCTATCTGGGTACTAGAACTGGCACGACAAACGGAACATTATTGACACCGATCGCAGGCGTTTTGCTGATATCGTTCATTACGATAAGTAGCCTATAATAGAAAAATGTGACGTTTGAAATGAAATGTTTGCTAACATGGGTGATTTGTTAATGGGACAATTGATGACCACAACCATCAAACTACTATTAGTAATAGTTTAAAAGATAAAACTGTGGTGCACATTAAAGACCTGCTCCGGTACTTTGGCAACTACCAAGTATTTTTTTTAAACCTCTTGCTTTGGGGCTGGATGTGTCAATATGTAGTTCATACCTGCATAATCTATGAACAGAATTACTGTCTTACCTTAATTAGCCACAACATTTGAAAGTGACTGTTTTTTCTGGAAGCCCTGCCTAGCCGTTTCCCCTACATTTTCTCCCACGTGGGCCAGCCCCCTAGCATTTCGAGTTCTAGCGAATGAGCTTCAGCCCGTCGCCATTTTAGTGATCGCTAGCAAGGTGCACACAGCAGAGCGAGAGAGAGCGCAATGACGTGGTGCACATATCTGCACATGTGACGTGTTCCGCAATTTCCTGGGACCACTTTTGGCCCATGAGGGCTACTTTCAGACCTTCTGGCTAAAGAATATACAAAAGTACCAGATCATCTATTTAACGTTATAAACATATGTGACTCGACACCTGGATTTGGTCTTATGTAACAACATTTTGAAATGGTGTTTTTTACATTATGAAAGTAGCGACTCGGAGCTACAAATTGGTATATCATACACTGCATTTGTAGAACAATGGGAAAGTAATCCTGCTTCGAAAGTTGATCAACTTGTAAACTTGTAAAATCACCTTTGAATGTTTTGCTATCTAGTGAAGAGCTCTTCTTTGTCTATGCCCATTCAGCATCGTTCACACCCTCACCCTAAGCTTTAGCCCCACCTATCTCGTTTCGCTCTCTCGAAGCACACACACTTGACGCTCTGTCCGATGATTTGTTTACGTCTGGATAACATGAAAACAGCCTAACAAGCTCTGCTGGCAACAATTTCATTACGCTTGTTTGCAGACATTGACTGACACCGGCCATATTCAATGGGTGTTGTACACACGTCTCGTAACTTTAGCTAACGAGCCAGCCAACCAAAGTTAACTAGTTAAACAATAAACAGTGCCAACAATGCCACAGTGCTGAGAGCAAACCAACCATGTTCAATGTTAGCTAGATAACATTAGGCTCTTATTAGAACAGCACACGACTCTGGGTAAAGAATAATAACGTCAGCTAGGGAGCCAGCCAGCTAAGGTTAGCTAGCTAGCGAACAGTACGCTAGCTTGAAATGAAACCACTTTCTGTCAATTTGTCTAGCGTTACATGTTTATTTTAAATGTATACATCATTGTGCATGGACACATCTCAAAGTCAGGAATGGCATGCCACGGTTTCTCTAAGTTTACAGATGTAATCCAGAGACCGGTGTTTCCTCCATCTCTTTAGCGATCATACACTAATTCCAATGATATCAAACCGTGAGCCACACTTATGCAGCTCCACTACACTGTTTTTTTAAAAGCCGTGTTCGACAGGATTACCAACACAGACTGATTAGCTTCTATGGCAAACCAATCCAAACTCCTCTCTCGGCATGTCCAGCCCACTCATTGTCTCAGCCAATCATGGCTAGTGGGAAGGTTGCTCACTTTTTCTGTGGCTTAACCAACAAGGCTCGTAATTTAACAATTGTATTCGTATTTACAGATGGCCTACAAGTTTGTTATTAAGGCACATGAAAGTTCACATGTTCAAGAAGGCATTTCTGCCCAAAAAAACACATTTTGGTATAAAAAAAACAAACACTTACGTTCAAACGGCTCCCCTGTGAAGTAGTGACTTGCGACATACGCCTGCCTAGTTTTCTGAATCGGGTCACTTGTTCTATTGATCATTATCACATAAATTCAGACAGTTTATTGTTATGGATTTTTGTCCGTATCGGCCAGCTCTACTGGCTATTATGTGTATTTGGGGGGGGGGGGGGGTTGTTAAAGAATCTATTTACGTTATGAACCACCAAAGCAAAACAATTGTTTTATGACAATGCTTTGTTTTTGTTTTCTCTCTGTAGGTAGTTTAGTCTTACCAAACATGCCTTTTTTGTTATACAAACAAATTGATCAGCTTAAGTTGAGTAATTTTTTCAATGTTTACTTAGTGATGAAATGGTAGAGGTTACTGATACAAAGAGTTTGAGAGGTACAGCACATTGTAGACCGACTCTATCAAAGGGACAGACTTGCATCCATATTTAGCAATACATCAGAAGGGCTGCACTGCCCACTTCCCCCTATGTGTCCCTTTTGATGCATGCCCTTTAGGCGTTCATCAAAGTGCCTGACTGAGGCTCTGTGCCCTGGGAGACAGACAGGTCTCAGGACATCAGAGGGCGACTTCCCACTGTGCCCTGGACTGTATACTGTACTGTAGTCGGGAACTAGGCCCATTTCAATGTTCACTACTGGATTTCCTTTTTGTGTTTTTATAAGGACAAGCAAAAACAGGGCATTCAACCTACGCTGACGTGCATGCCTAACTGTGTGTGCATCTTTGTTTAAGCATATCTCATAAAACTTTACTTGTAAATAATAGCGGCATTAGCCAGCTCTTATGTAAGTCAACTTATGCAAGCAGCTGTCTTTCGTTTCAGTGGCCTCCTTAAGCATTCCCCCCCCCCCCCCCCCCCCTTCACTTTTCTTGCCTTCGCAGATGAAAAAATGCCTTTCACTCCCTCTCTTTCTCTTTTGGTGGAAGAGAGTTGCAACCATTGTGTTGAAGTGGCTTAGGCAACACGACACGTACAAAATTAACTCGACAAACCCTGACCCCCCCCCCACCCCCCAACCACCACCACCCTAAGGGACATGGTAGACACACAGAGATGTGTGACATCTCACGTTTTGTGTGTGTGGCCTTTATCTCAACGTGTGTGTTTATTTGTGTGAGGAAGTGACGAAGAAACTGTAGCGAGATTCTATGGCTGGGACAATACCAGTATCTCTATTTTTTTTTCCCCCAAGGCGAAAATGAAAACATGAGGCAGATCAAACTCTTTGGTCCTTTTTAAAAACATGCATTTGTAAAATATTGTGTGCTATAGCTTGTAAAATACACTGAGCGTACAAAACAGCAGGAACACCTGCTCTTTCCATTACAGACTGAACAGGTGAATCCAGGTGAAAGCTATGATCCCTTATTGATGTCACTTGTTAAATCCACTAAAAACAGTGTAGATGAAAGGGAGGAGACATGTTAAGCTTATAGAAATTGAAACCTGCATGGTGTATGTGTGCCATTCAGAGGGTGAATGGGCAAGACAAAATATTTAAGTGCCTTTGAACGGAGTATGGAAGTAGGTGCCAGGTGCACTGTTTTGAGTGTGTCAAGAACTGCAATGCTGCTGGGTTTTTAACGCTGAACAGTTCCTGTGTGTATCATGAATGGCCCACTGCACCAAAGGACATCTAGCCAACTTGACACAACTGTGGAATACTTTTGACACCTTGTAGAGTCCATGCCCTGACTAATTGATGCTGTTCTAAGGGCAGCCCTATGCGACTCCTCTCGCTTCCTGTTTCCAGCCTGGTGGCCTTGTCCCCCATGACCTTCAGTCCGGCTGTTTGGCTCTGTCCTGAGGGTGCTGCGGTCTTGTCTGGACTCTGGCGCTGTCCTGAGGGTGCTGGGGGCTGGGCTCGTATCCTTCTGACCATGTCTGTGGTGTCCCTTGACCCTGCGTTACCTCATCTAGAATCTAGATGATGTTGGGTGGCCCTATTTTAGCAGGGTTTAGTCTATGTACTCCCCTCCCTCGTTTGTCATGTGGGTTTTGAGGACACGAGACAACCAGACCTCAACCCCTCCCCCGACCCGTCCCAGGTGGTCTCCATTGCTGCCGGGGATTCATTCAGGAGGAGGATACAATGCATGTTTGAAATGTCATAACTCCTTAGATTAGATTAACTTTATTACTTTATTATCCCACCAGGGGGAAATTCGTTTGGTCATGTGCTTAAAAGACAAACACAGAATGGTACACAATAAAATTGATATGAAAAGTGCAATGGGTTACATATTTACAGTGGATGTTCAATACACACTCCCTTCAAACCAATCAATAGTCTTTGCATTATACAGCCTAATGGCTATCTATTTGTTTCTTTTCAATAAGTATTTTCCCCCCAGTCAGGCTGCGGCTGCTTTGGGTTAATTTAAGAGGAGGTCGGTACTGTCCTTTTTAGAATTATCCTTCCGTAAAATGTTTGTCATGTTTTTGGAGTATGAGATTTGTGTACTGGCTGTTGGCCGACTCTTGGCCTATACCATTTATCTTGCCCGCTGTTTTTATGTGCTGCTGCAGTTTGGTCTTTCACATAACAGGCCAAATGATAGGACACTCTCAAGGACAGATTTGTAAAACATCTGCAAGATATGGCGATCAACATTGCAATATATCAGTTTAGGCTTGGGCGGTATCCAGATTGTAATGCCATCATAACGACCTTGTGCTATAGCGGGATATTTGGTAATACTGACACTGAACACAACGGGCGCTATTTTCAAACCCCACTGAGCTTTTGTAATCTGAAGGTTAGCATTGCTAACAAGTACACGGAGAGTCCCCATAGAGAATGCTAACGAGGCTCTGGCCTAAATGCTACTCAGTTTTCTGCATGCACAAAACAAACATTTGACAGCAAGGCTCTTGATCCCGAAGGGGATTCTCTGCTGTTAACAAGCAAAGCTGGATTTTGGAAGAAGCTAACCACTTAGCTAGATAGCTAACAAGCTACTAAATTAGCAAACCAATTGTGCAACTGCAGAACATTTAGCACATTTTAAACAGTTAATATTTATAAGAAATCTACCTGTCAAACATTTAGTTGTGAATTCCATACGGTAACTAGATCACCTGGTGCGAGCTGCACAGCAGTGAGTTACTCACAAGTCTCCTGTCTCATTGTGTGCTTGAAAACAGACGCCACATGACTGGGCACTACCAGTAAGCTTCATAATGAAAAATTGTGACATGTAAAATGAAGACAGCGATCTACTTTATCTTCCACCGTATTGCACAAGTTGACTACAGGTATTTACTTAAAAAGTAGATGCAAATATTCAAATTTATTTATAAAAGCTTGACAGTATTGAAAACCATTCTGTTTTTTTTCTTTTTTTTTCAAAATACCCTGGTATACAGTATAATGCCCAAACCTTGTTCAGGTTGTGCAAAAATAACATTCTCTGTTGTCGTGTTTTCTTTGAATTTCAGTTTCTCAATTCCCAGGTATGTGGTCACTCCATTGACTGGTTTCCCCCGTTGATCTTCGTGAGGTGTAGTGCAGTTTTTTCCCCCCATACTCTACATGGAGAAAGAGACACTTATATTATACACTTGCCATATATTTCTATACAATTGTTTCACAAACCAAGGTCATGTACCGGTGAATAGGGCTTGTTGTGTCTCTTGTCTGAAAAGGCAGCTCCTCTCCCTGTACAATTGAAACAGTGACCCGACCCCTTCCTGGGAAGCTAACAAGGTCATTGTTAACCTTCCAATTAGCTTGCTCTTTTTGTTACGGATAATTCCTCCATTGCTATCCTCTTCCCACCAACCATAATTTTCTTCCTTGAATTCAAGTCTCTATAGCTGGAAGTTGTGTTCTATGAGCTACTTAGCATCTGTGTTTTAGAAAGTTCCTTAAAAGCTCTTTGCTCACGGTTGTGTCGGCTAACCTGACATTGAAGCTGGGTTGGATCACGATGATATGCACTGCATTGGCACAGAAAAAAGGCTGTGAGTGATGTGAATTTAATTTCACCAAGCTGAGTGATGAGCTCGAAAATGCATCATGAGAGCTTTGCCTCTCAGGAATAGGCTGCTGCCAGCGTCTTTCATTCTGCTGTTTGACTCTTCCCAGGGATCCACAACTCTGACAAGTCTTCCCTCTAGTCTGTTTGTGTTTTACATCTTTTGTGTGTGTGTGTGTGTGTCCGGGCTGCTTCTTTGTCTACAGTATTTCTTTGACAAAACAGCAGCACGATTCATCAGTGAAAACCCCACAGGAGGAGTTGTGTGGAAAGGAAGAAAGATGAGGGTTTCTTTCCCTCTCTATAGTTGTTTTTATCAAAAAGAGCCTAAAGCAAAATCTGCTAGCCTGATTGCCAGGTCTGTATGCTTTAGCTAAGTCCTAAATGAAAAACATTTGTTGATGCTAGCCATTAGGATAGCCTATGTGATCTGGCTTGACAACAAATACAACAGAGTTGGCTAAATCACAAATAGGTTTTTGACTAACTGTAACCCAAGTTAGTGCAATGTTTCTCATCCAGGCCCTCTGGTATCATTAAGATGTCAATTGAAGACTAACTCCTGCACTATAGTGTACACCTGGGGTCTATAACAGATCGATCGTGAGCTACCAGCCCACCTATGAGTAGCTTGCCAAACAAATCGGAAAGTACATTCAATTTTAGCCTTCAGAACCGTAGCTAATACGGCACATACCTCACTCGCTAGATGCACAATTAAAGGGGAATTTAGTTCCTCTATGAACAATTATAATTTTGAGTGAAACCCCCCCCCCAAAAAAAAATCTAAAAGTGAGAATATCATTTGGGAAAATATCAACCAGAATTTGGGGGAAAAGATCACATTTTACAGGGCCCCCTTTAGAGTTGTTTATGAACCATTATTTTTAACATGTGTATTGGCAGAAAATGTAGGGCACTATTTTCTCTTGTACGCGAAGGACCTGGGGAAGAGTTGCAGGGGAGTGGTGAAGAGCAGAATATTCCTAATTGAAAGCTAAAAACAAATGACTAGCTCATGCTAGAAAAGGTTGGATATCCCTGGTATACAGAGTGTACATGGATAAACATAGGGCCCTATAAAATCCGGAATAAAGACATTTATAACAGAATTCAACAATATAAAAAATATGTAGAAAAAAAGGAATAGGGAAGCGCTGGTAAGGTACACAATAGTAGATTTTGGTAGACAGAAGGTGCTCTTTGGTAAAAGGGGTAAATTGGTCATCAAAAAGAGGAGGACCAAGGCAAGGCACTCTTCATATAATGAATTAAAATCCCATTATCTGTATGGCATGTTCAATGGAAACAAAGTTGAACCATTTTTATTTTGTTTCTGTTGAATATAAAAATATGCATTGAACTTAATAGGACATTTTTATTAAATCATTGAGCTTATTAGAAAATGTAATTGTTTGCCCAAGAGAATCATAAGACATGAACAAAATGTGTTTCGTATTTTCATGCAACTTTCTGTAACTGCACAGGAATAGCCCTGTCTCTGTGTATGTGGGCGGCGCACACGCAGGTCTACACTTTGTGTAGCTGGTAGCGATTATGCTAATAGTAACCTTCTGGTAGAGATGGAAAGGCTTTCCCAGAAATATTCTCAATGAAATGTTAACTACAAAGTAGCTGGCAGAATGAAATCATGATTATTTGCATCAATCCAGTGGCCATTGGTTTTGCAAACTTTGCAATCACACGAGCGCTACGGCAACACCGGGTGACTACACCCAAAAATGGAAAATTCTTCAATTTTAAACATTATTGCGGACTTAGAAAAACAACAAAATTGGATGTTCTATATAAAAAAAAAATAAGTGTGATTTGAGAGCCCTATAAAAACAGTACACATACCCCTTTAATGTAACTGGGGTTGTACTGTATGTATCCCAGTGTTTCTGTGAGGTAGGAAAGCCCTTAGACATGATTGGGCTCACTTTGTCTACAGGTCTGGTCCTGTCAGTAAACAGTGTATCGTAATCCAACCCTGACACATTGTTAGCCTTGGCATATACTTCTAGCTCTGCCTCTCTCTGCTGCCCAGTTATGCAAAGACTGTTAATTGCATTACATCACAAGGAGTGATGTATTGTTTTTCCATTACATAAGGCCAAGTCAGTGTCATTTAAGATGAGGGAGGACAGTTTTTTTTTTTTTGTTGTTCTTTGTATGTTTGGCCTTATTTCTATTACAGCATATTGGATGACTCATTCATATTCCATTCACCCAGCTCAATGTAACAGTGATAGGTTTAGGCTACTATATGATACTATATGATACTACTAATGTTTGTTCCACAATGCAATTAGCGGGAAACACTGTTGTAAAAAGTGGTTTCTTGTGACAGAGATTAAAATATCTGTTAAAAATGTTGAGGGGATATGTATAGATGCAACAACTAGCATAGGTTGCTAAAATGACTGGGATTGTGCCTTTGGCTACTAGCCAATGAAAGATAGTTGATTTGAAAACCAATAGAACCAGAGAGAAATAGGTTACTGGTTTTAATGTCATATGGAAGTCTCTTTATAAAATTGCCTTTATGTTTCCATGGATTTTAATTTGACGCAAGGTAAGACATGCCTCGTAATGTAAAACTTTTAGGTTTCAAACAATTAAGTATGTGTTTTCAAAATACGTACTGCCTCCAGCTCATTGTAAAGTGGTGTGTGTGACGCGCTGAAGCCTGCCTACCGTTGCCTATATGCACTTGAATAGCGAATGGGAAGCGCGCTTCAATTACCTGTTGAAATTAAAATGGTAGCTATTTTTAATCGTGGCCTTAAACAGTTAACACGCGGTTGCGCTTAGCATTGTTACGCAATGATTATAAAAGCACGCTTCATTCCAGCAGCAACAAATGAGCAGTTTGAGAAGCTCTGGCAACAGCTCTCTTGCGCCATCTGACATTTTCCGTTTACAAGCCGTTTAAGCATGACCGGTCAAGTGTATTTCCATTGACTGGTATTTCCATCAATGACTAGGCAAAAAAATATATAGATATTTTACAAAGGGATTTTCTTTCTTCTCCCGGACAATTGGCCGGCTCCCTGGTGTGTGTGTGTGTGCTTTGAATAGTGCAATGTTGCCAACTCCTCAGTAAAGAAAGTAGCTATTGGCTGTCCTAAAAGTCGCTAAATGACGCCATCGTCTAATCTGCATAATTGGCCATGTAATTGTGATGGACGCTATAGGTCGTGAGAGAGACAGAAAGTGAGTAAAAAACACCCTAAATATGTTTAGAACTACAAATGAACTTTCGGCATTCTTTTTTAAATTTTTATGTCACAATTCCAACCCTCCTCCTTTATCCAGGCTTGGGACCGGCAAAAGTGACCCAAAAGAGACACTCTGGCGGAGTTACTTAGTTTAGTTTTCTTAATTTGGTTTGATTTTTAACCTTATGGGTCCACTTAGGAGCCTACAACAAGCAACAGTAAAACATGAACATTTTTAACCATAACTTTTTTTTTGTTTTTTTTGTATACAATCTAAATGGACCAAAAAGAGACAATAGAAAAAAAACTGTCAATGGCAATGTGAGAATTATGGTAACTAGTCTGGCCCTAATTCAGGTTTACATTTTTTTAAAGTAAGCCAGGGTGGAATAAGCCAGCGGCGGCTTCCCGCATACGCAATTAATTTGCAGTCTGGACGCGGAGGGGTGAACATCTCCTGCTCTGACTGCAGCTGGAAGGGACTGCTGCGTGAGGACTGGGCCGCATGTGAGGGCTTTGGGACGGGGGTGGGGCCCACAGCAGCACCTGCTGCTTGTTGAGAATAGTAAGAACGATAGTGCTTTCATGTCAGTCTCCAATAACACCAGAAAAAGTCACTAGATTTGTCGCTAGTCGCTATTTTGAAAATGTGTTGCTAGAGGGGTCTGAATACTCGCTAAATATAGCAACAAAGTTGCTAAGTTGGTAACACTGAATAAGTGGAAGAGAAGGAGGGGTCCTCTCTGCACCTTTTTGAATTTATCTAGGCAAGTCCGTTAACCTCTCTAGGGTAACCTCTCTGGCCAACATCCAGAGTTTGCAGAGCGCCAAATTCAAATACAGAAATACTCGTTTTAAAAATTCAGAAAATATACAACTATTTTACATAGGTTTAAAGATGAGCTTCTTGTGAATCCAACCACTGTGTCAGATTTCAAAAATGCTTTACGGCGACAGCATACCTTACAATTATTTGAGAACATAGCCCAGCATACAAATCATTACAAACAGTAACCAGCCAAGTAGAAGAGTAACACAAGTCAGAAATAGAGAGAGAATTAATCACTTACCTTTGATCTTCATATGTTTGCACTCAGAAGACATTCATTTATTCAATAAATGTTCCTTTTGTTCGATAAAGTCTCTCTTTATATCCAAAAACCTCATTTTCTTTCACGTGTTTTCTTCAGTAATCCACAGGCTCAAACACAATCACAACAGGCAGACAAAAAATCCAATTTGTATTTGTAAAGTTCATAGAAACATGTCAAACGATGTTAATATTCAATCCTCAGGTTGTTTTTAGCCTAAATAATTGATAATATTTCAACCGGACAATAACTTCGTTAATATAAAAGGTAAACAAGAAAGGCACTCTCAGCCGCGCGCATGAAAAAGCTCTGACACGGCAGGGTCCACTCATTCAGACTGCTCTTACTCCCTCATTTTTCAGAATACAAGCCTGAAACCATTTCTAAAGACTTGACATCTAGTGGAAGGCATAGGAACTGCAATTTGAGTCCTAAGTCAATGGATACTGTAATGGCATTGAATAGAAAACTACAACAAACAAAAAATTCTACTTCCTGAATGGATTTTTCTCAGGTCTTTCCCTGCGAAATCAGTTCTGTTATACTCACAGATATTATGTTAACAGTTTTGGAAACTTTAGTGTGTTTTCTATCCAAATCTACTAATTATATGCATGTCCTATCTTCTGGGCCTGAGTAGAAGGCAGTTTAATGTGGGCATGCTTTTCATCCAAAATTGCAAATGTTGCCCCCTACCCTACAGAAGTTAAGAACAAATGTATTATTTACAGTGACAGCCTACCAAGAGGCAAAAGGCCTCCTGTGGGGATAGGGCTGGGATAAAAAAAAAAATATGTAGGACAGAACACATCATGACGAGACACCACAACACTATATAAAGAGAGACCTAAAGATTACAACATAGCATGGTAGCAGCACAAACAGTTCAAACATTGTTAGACACAGACAACAAAGAGCAAAAAAGGTAGAGACAATACATCACGCAAAATACTCCCAAGTGTCAGTAAGAGTGTCCATGATTTGAGTCTCTGACTGAAGAGATGGAGATAAAACTGTCCAGTTTCAGTGTTTTGTTGCAGCTTGTTCTAGCTGCAGCAAACTGAAAAGAGGAGTGGCCCAGGGATGTGTGCGCTTTGGGGACCTTTAACAGAATGTGGCAGAACGGGTGTGTGTGTGTGTGAAGGATGAGACATGCAGTAGTAATCTCAGACAGGGGAGAGTGAGGCCTAGGGTGTTGAGTGTTTTTATAAATAAGCATTAACCAGTGGGTCTTGCGTCAGGTATACAGAGATGGCCAGTTTACAGAGAAGTATAGAGTGCAGTGATGTATCCTATAAGGAGCATTGGTGGAAAATCGGATTGCCAAATGGTAAAGTACATCAAGCAGCTCGAGTGCACCCTTACCTGCTGATCTCCGTAATATAGCATGGGTAGGAGGGTCATCTGAATCAGGGTTAGTTTATCAGTTTGGGTGAAAGAGGAGCGATTACCATCGATGAAAGTCTAGATTTTAACGTTGGCCTGCAGCTTGGATATGTGCTGACAAAAGGACAGTGTAACGTCTAGCCATTCTCCCAAATACTTGTATGATGTAACTTGCTCCTCAGGCTCTAAACCCTCAGAGGTAGTAATCACACCAGTGGGGAGAGGGGCATTCTTCTTACCAAATCACATAACCTTGTTTTGAACATCGCAAAAACCAAGGTAAAGGGCAGAGAAAGTTGTGACAGTCAAAGCTTTGTTGTAGAGCATTTCACACAAAATCCGGGGAGAGGCCAGCTGAGTACAAGACTGTATCATCTGCATATACATGGAGAGAGCTTCCTACTGCCTGAGCTATGTTTTTGATGCTAGGGTTGAAGTGACACATCCATAAACTGAGCATTAACCAGATTGCAAACCAGAGAGAATACTATAGACATCAAGAAAGCCAGTCAGTTGATTGTCAAGTTTCTATATCTTTTCAGGGGGATGAAATTGAAATTGTAGCCAGCTCTGCTATTCTTGTTTGAAAAAGAGAGATACTTTGAAAAAGTATCATTTTCAATTAATTGACAATGAGACATGGCAATCTGCATAAAGGCACATTTTAAACAGTGGATGAGCTTTTCTTAGTAATCTACTTGAGAACCATTTAGGTTTCAAGGAAAACCTTTGAATAAGTGAAACTTTTAGAGGTTTAGTGCTTTTATATTTAATAATCTCAACCCACCCAATTCATATCCATTATATAAATTTAGCAAAAAAAGAAACGTCCCTTTTTCAGGACCCTGTCTTTCAAAGATATTTAGATTTTTACGAATTAACCTCACAGATCTTCATTGTAAAGGGTTTAAACACTGTTTTCCATGCTTGTTCAATAAACCATTAACAATTAATGACCTGTGGAACGGTCGTTAAGACACTTAACAGCTTACAGACAGTAGGCAATTAAGGTCACAATTATGAAAACTTAGGACACTAAAGGCCTTTCTACTGACTATGGAAAAACACCAAAAGAAAGATGCCCAGGTCTCTGCTCATCTGTGTGAACTTGCCTTAGGCATGCTGCAAGGAGGCATGAGGACTGCAGATGTGGCCAGGGCAATAAATTGCAATGTCCATACTGTCACCGCAGTGGCAGACCACATGTAACAACACCTGCGCAGGATTGGTACAGCCGAACATCACACCTGCAAAACAGGTACCGAATGGCAACAACCACTGCCAGAGTTACACCAGGAATGCACAATCCCTCCATCACTGCACCGACTGTCCACAATAGGCAGAGAGAGGTTGGACTGAGGGCTTGTAGGCCTGTTGTAAGGCAGATCCTCACCAGACATCACCGGCAACAATGTCGCCTATGAGCACAAACCCACCATCGCTGGACCAGATAGGACTGGCAAGTCGCGGTTTTGTCTCACCATGGGTGATGGTCGGATTTGCGTTTATCGTCGAAAGAATGAGCGTTACACCGAGGCCTGCACTCTGGAGCGGGATCAATTTCGAGGTGGAGGGTCAGTCATGGCCTGGGGCGTCACAGCATTGCAGGCAATCTCAACGCTGTGCGTTACAGTGAAGACATCCTCCTCCCTCAAGTGGTACCCTTCCTGCAGGCTCATCTTGAGATGATCCTTCAGCATGACAATGCCACCACGCACAGGACGAGCAGTATGGCTGATTTCCTGCAAGACAGGAATGTCAGTGTTCTGCCATTGCCAGCAAAGAGGCCAGATCTCAATCCCATTGAGCACGTCTGGGACCTGTTGGATCGGAGAGTGAGGGCTAGAGCCATACAATACTTTTTTGCCCCACTGTATTTACCTCCATGGTTGCAGGATATTGTCTACAAGTTTTCTATTGAAATTCATTGTAGAGAGCTTATTATATATTTTGCGACATGAATACCAAGTATGTCTACTTCACCATCAGCCCATTTATAGGTAAACTGCAGGGTACAAGTTGTATTTTTTTTTTAAAGATTCAATACGTAATATTGTACACTTATCATAATTAGGTTTTAGTCCAGAGAATACAGAAAAGTTATCTATATCTTCAATGAGACATTGCAGGGTTCTAGCTTGCAGACTTAATATAAAACTTGAGTCATCGGCATATATGGACACCTTTGTTTTTAAGCCTTGGCTTTCTAATACTATGTTGATATTGTATCTGATTCATAGCTAGCATTTCAATGGCCATAACAAATAGATATGGTGATAGTGGACACCCTTGTTTAAATCCTCTTGACAATTCAAAACTCTGAGAAGTTGTCGTTATTTACTATTTTACACCTGGGGTTGCTATACATTATTTTTACCCATTTTATAAGAGAATTACCGAAATTGGAAAAAATCCGGCCATTTTATAAATAAAATCCAGTCTTTATCAAATGCCTTTTCAAAATCCCATATAAATACCAGGCCTGGCTTCTTGGATGTTTCATGATGTTCTATTATTTCTAGTAGTTGTCGTATATTATCTCCAATGTATCGTCCATGTAAAAAAACCTGTCTGATCAGGATGAACAATACCTGGTAAAACCCTTTTAATTCTGAGTGTTATGTAATTTGCTAGTATTTTTGATTCACAAGTTCACAACATTGAAGTGTAAGGGGCCTCCAGTTTTTTAGATTTGCTATCTGGGTCTTGTTTTAATAGAGAAATCAGACCTTCCTGCTGAGTACCTGGCAGACTACCATTTCTATAGCAGTAGTTAAAACAATCTAACAAGAGCTTTTAGTATATCAAAAAAAGCTTGATATACCTCTACCGGTATGCCATCAAGCCCTGGGGTTTTTCCAGACTGAAAGGATTTAATAGCCTCAAAGTTATTCCTCTGTAATTTGGCCTTCACACGGATCTTTTTTATTTGGAAAGAATTCCTTACCGTAATCTTCATTCAGTGGGAGAGGATGAGACGGAAAAGATAACATCTGCCTAAAATAATTAGCTTCCTCTTTTTAAAATGTCATTCGGCGAATCATAGACGACTCCATCTTCAGTAAATTTTCTGCAAAAGAAAATTGTTAGCATTCCTGTATTGGAGATTCAGGAGGAATTTTGTGCATATTTCTCCATATTCCATCAGTTTGCTTTATTTTTGTAATAGATTACATTAGATCGTTCTTGAATAAGTTCCTCAAGTTCTTAGAGGAAAAACAAACTTATTTTGTATCTCTGTAGTATCGTTTTTATTGCAATCTTCCTGTACTATTAGTTAATGGCTTTCCCTTGTTGGTCTTGTCTCTTTAGCCAGAAACTGCTTTTTTATATGTTATTGATGAATATTGAATTGAATGACCTCTGAAGGTGTGACATTTTTGGGCTGATTAAAAATGTTTAAAAAATGGTCGATTTTTGGCTGATATCCGATTATTTTCCATGCCCTCAAAAAAACGATACCAATAAGCAATATTTAAAACTTTTGCTGACTTTTAAGCCTTCTAGTACAGTTTATAGTTACACACACACACACACTGATCAAAAATATATATTTTTGGCATTTACGTATGTCCCCATTACCAGTAAAGCATAATTCAATCACTTACTTGCTGTGCTGTTTCATTGTTAATTTCTTTAGTCTCAACCAGGTTTTCATTCATACATGTCAATCAGTAAAGTTTTAGTTCTGTCTGTCCGTGCCGCTCTTCCTCGGTGCGCACAACAGCAAAGTGTATTAACTTCTTCGATATAGGGGGCGCTCTTTTTAAATTTTTGGATAAAAAAACGTTCCCGTTTCCCCGGAACTAATGCTACAGGTGAAACCAAGATGACATTTCATACAGGAAGTGCCCCAGATTTTGAATGTGCTGTGTTCCAATGTCTCCTTATATGGCTGTGAACGCGCCAGGAATGAGCCTACACTTTCTGTCGTTTCCCCAAGGTGTCTGCAGCATTGTGACGTATTTGTAGGCATATCATTGGAAGATTGACCATAAGAGACTACATTTACCAGGTGCCCGCTTGGTGTCCTCCGTCGAAATTATTGCTTAATCTCCAGCTGCGTGCATTTTTCCAGAGGAGAAACCAAACTGCCACGAATGATTTATCATCAAATAGATATGTGAAAAACACCTTGAGGATTGATTCTAAACAACGTTTGCCATGTTTCTGTCGATATTATGGAGTTAATTTGGAAAAAAGTTTGGCGTTGTAATGACTGAATTTTCGGGTTTTTTTCTTAGCCAAACGTGATGAACCAAACGGAGCGATTTCTCCTACACAAATAATCTTTTTGGAAAAACTGAACATTTGCTATCTAACTGAGAGTCTCCTCATTGAAAACATCCGAAGTTCTTCAAAGGTAAATGATTTTATTTGAATGCTTTTCTTGTTTTTGTGAAAATGTTGCCTGCTGAATGCTAGGCTTAATGCTATGCTAGCTATCAATACTCTTACACAAATGCTTGTGTAGCTATGATTGAAAAGCATATTTTGAAAATCTGAGATGACAGTGTTGTTAACAAAAAGCTAAGCTTGTGAGCCAATATATTTATTTCATTTCATTTGCGATTTTCATGAATAGTTAACGTTGCGTTTTGGTAATGAGCTTGAGGCTATAATTACGCTCCCGGATACGGGATTGCTCGACGCAACAGGTTAAATAATTTCTAACTTGTTAACATTTTCTGCTAGTTAGTTTTTGCTACCATGTGGGTTTTAGCTTGCCTGAGCCTGCTGAGTTTTAATACACATATTGTCATGCATGTTTCATCTTATTTAAAAAATCTTGTTTTATTTTACCCTTATTTAACTTAGCAAGTCAGTTAAGAACAAATTCTTATTTTCAATGAAGGCCAACGAACAGCGGGTTAACTTTCTTGTTCAGGGGCAGAACGACAGATTTTTACCTTGTCAGCTCGGGGATTTGATCTGGCAACCTTCCAGTTACTAGTCCAACACTAACGACAAGGCTACCTGCCGCCCCTTACAAAGGAGTTGTTTCATCTAACTGCTTAACTATTTATCTGTACATGGAATTGTATTTGTTTTACTCATTTTCTTCTGATCTTTACAGGAAAATTCCACGGGCACTATCTGATGTGTGGAGACATTTTACTGCAGCTAATGTAGAAGGAAAAGCTGTGTAAATTTGCAAATACTGTGCCAAATCATATGTGAAGAATGCAACAAAGATGCAGAATCATCTGGCCAAGAGCATAAAGTTCCTTCAGCGCTCACAACCTCTGACAAAACTCCCTCTACTTCTATTTGAGGTGAAAATTATGGATCAGACACCTTATTGATGGCAAGCAGAATTTTTTGGGGGACTCAATAGAGAAACGTAGTTGGAGAAATGCTGATGAATGTCTTGCTCGATCTGTGTATGCAACTGGTTCACCTCTGATGCTCACAGGCAATGTGTATTGGAAGAGATTTATGAATGTTCTTCGCCCAGCATACACCCCTCCAACCTGACATGCTTTACCTACTCATTTGCTAGATGCAGAGTTCAAGTGAAGGTCCAGCAAATCATAGAGAAAGCAGACTGTATTGCAATCATCTCTGATGGTTGGTCGACTGTTTGTGGGCAAGGAATAATTAACTACATCATCTCCACCCCTCAACCAGTATTCTACAAGAGCACAGACACAAGGGACAACAGACACACCGGTCTCTACATTGCAGATGAGCTGCAGTCATCAATGACCTTGGACCACAGAATGTATTTGCACTGGTGACAGACAATGCTGCGAACATGAAGGCTGCTTTGTCTAAAGTGGAGGAGTCCTACCCTCACATCACACCCATTGGCTGTGCTGCTCATGCATTGAATCTGCTCCTCAAGGACATCATGTCACTGAAAGCAATGGATATACTCTACAAGAGAGCCAAGGAAATGGTTAGGTATGTGATGGGTCATCAAGTTATAGCAGCAATCTACCTCACCAAGCAAAGTGAGAAGAATAAGAGCACCACATTGAAGCTGCCCCAGCAACACCTGTTGGGATGGTGTTGTCATAATGCTTGACAATATCATGGAGGGGAAGGAGTCTCCAAGAAATGGCCATATCACAGTCTCCTGATATGGACAGCCCCATCAAAAAGATCCTCCTGGATGATGTATTTTGGGAGAGAATGGTAAGCAGCCTGAAACTCCTGAAACCTATAGCAGTAGCCATTGCACGTAGAGGGGGACAATGCCATCCTGTCTGATGTTCAGACTCTGCTTGTAGATGTAAGAGAAGAAACCTGTACTGTCCTGCCCACTTCGCTGTTGCTCCAAGCAGAGGAAACTGCAGTACTGAAATGCGATGGATTACTCAATATTCCCTTTTGTTGTTCAGTGAAATCATTCCATGTGAAGAGTCAACTCATTTAATTAAAGTTCAATTCGTAACTACATTTTTTTCTATTGGAAGGATTTAATCATTTGCAATTGTCTACTTAGAAACAGAAACCTTTTACCTTATCATATCTCCATATATGGCAAATATATCCAATGCAAAAAACATCTACATTTAAATGGTATTAATATTCATTTGCATATGTTTCTGTTAATTCCCACGGAAAGTTTCCACCTCTGAATATTCCCCCAAATATTCAACCCTAGCCATGACAGAGGGTATCACGTCTGCTGCAAACGCAGTTGATGTAGCTTATTTGTCCAGTCAGTTGTTCGAATGGATCTAGGAGTGTGTTCATGTTTCAAACATGTTCTCAAATGTCATTGAAATGGCAGCAGTGGTATGAGAACCAGCACATTCCTGAGCTTGCAATCAAGCTTTCCTCAGTACGAAATACTCGGCGACCCACTGTGCTGTCAGACTCTGCATGCTCATGGGGCTGACATCACTGGTCCAAATCAGTCATGAAGCTAAATGCAGTGACACCCATAGCAAGTAGCTCATGGATGTGCGTTTCAACAATACTGTGTAACTCCGGTAGGGCAACATCTGAAAAATACAGCCTACTTTATTTTTTTTATTTTATTTTTTATTTATTTCACCTTTATTTAACCAGGTAGGCTAGTTGAGAACAAGTTCTCATTTGCAACTGCGACCTGGCCAAGATAAGGCATAGCAGTGTGAACAGACAACACAGAGTTACACATGGAGTAAACAATTAACAAGTCAATAACACAGTAGAAACAAGGGGAGTCTATATATACATTGTGTGCAAAAGGCATGAGAAGGTAGACAAATAATTACAATTATGCAGATTAACACTGGAGTGATAAATGATCAGATGGTTATGTACAGGTAGAGATATTGGTGTGCAAAAGAGCAGAAAAATAAATAAATAAAAACAGTATGGGGATGAGGTAGGTGAAAATGGGTGGGCTATTTACCAATAGACTATGTACAGCTGCAGCGATCGATTAGCTGCTCAGATAGCAGATGTTTGAAGTTGGTGAGGGAGATAAAAGTCTCCAACTTCAGCGATTTTTGCAATTCGTTCCAGTCACAGGCAGCAGAGAACTGGAACGAAAGGCGGCCAAATGAGGTGTTGGCTTTAGGGATGATCAGTGAGATACACTTGGTAGAGTGTACCTGTGCTCGACCAGTCGGCAAAAGCGAACATCATCCACGACAGAGAAAGGTTGATTGTCAAGGGAAACGAATTCCATTATCTTGGCGTTAATGTTTTTCGCCTGTGAGTTCTTGCTGAAATGTTCTTGCTCTTTCAAATGACTGCTCGACTTCAACTTGTTTCGTTGTTGGCTTATTATTTTTCTGCTTTAGTTCTGTGTAGCTCTAGTTCTGTGTTACATTTTTAGCTAATATCGGCCAATACCGATATGTCATGCATCCCTAAACTAAACCATCTGACCTAGCTATTTTTGGGGGGCCATGTTTAAGGAGCTCTTTTAGCACCTCAGAATCAGTGACCACCTGCAGGAAGAAACTGTGGAGCAGGGAAGGGGAAAAAAGAGGGAGGAGCATCAGGGTTAGTTGCATTAGAAGGGCTGGGAGATGAGGAAATGTTGCTGGCAAGGAGGCATGGCTGTGTCTGTTATCCTGACTTAATGAAGTGTTGATTAAAGAGCTCAGCCATACGCTCCTTGTCAATAACAACAAAACATCAACATTAAGGGACATGGGCAGCTGTGAGGAGGAGGGTTTATTCTACAGGTCTTTCAACATTTTCCAGAACTTCTTGGGGTTAGACCCACAGAGAGAGAACTGCTCCTTAAAGTAACACACTTTGGCCTTCCAGATAGCCTGAGTGCACTTATTTCTCATTTTGCCTGAACAAGAGCCAGTCAAAAAACAGTGATCACTAAGGTCATTACAGAAAACACCGGACTGATGCTTATCAGGATTATTGTGGGACTGATAATAATCTGAGAGAGATTTAAGGAGTCACATTGTTTTAAGACTTGGTCAGGGGGTTTAAGCATGTCCCAGTATAGGTCACCTAGCAGGACAAATTCAGACTTAGTGTAAGAGGCCAGGAGAGAGCTTAGTATGGTACAGGCCGGTGCTGATAGTGGATGATAACACCCAGCAACAGTCAACAAAGAGCTATCTGAAGGCTTAATTCTTAAAAACAGCTAATTAAATTATGTAAGCAGCAAGGAGGCAGCCAGAGAGACTGGTAGTACTGAGACTGAAGAGGGGGAAATGAGAATCAGGAGGAATCAGTGGTGCTGGAGATTAAGTTCAGAGGAGAGTGGGGGTGGCTGATCACCGGAGGGTCCTCCGAACCACTGGTGAGAGAAAAGGGGGTGGAATGAGAGAGGGAAAGATGGAGGAAGCGAAGAGGTGTTGGAGGAGAGAAGGGCGGAGGGAGGAGAGAAGGGGGGGAGAGATGGAGAAAAAATAAAGAGAACAGGGTTGGGGTATGAATGATGATGATCCCCTTCACCTTACTTCTGATCCACCCTCTTGGAAAGTCCACCATGTTCCCCTGATGAAACCCAGGGAATCCTCAGTGACTGTTGTATTGGAAACATTGAAGATGGGAGGAGATGTTTGGTTGTTGATATAGGCATGTGTGATAATGAAGTCAATGTTTTATGTAGAGCCCGGTCTATATGTTTTTTGGGGGGGTCCGATCAGTGCTTGACTTGGTCTAAAATAAGTGCCGGTACTCATTTTGGATGCTGGTACTGTTTTATATTTTGGTGCAGTAACTGCACAATACTTTTGAGATAAAATATTATGAGAGGTCCAGGAACTCGATCAGTAGAAAATTTGAGGTGCCGGTACTCTGTTCCGGTGAGCTCCTGCCAAAGTCAAGCACTGGGTCCAATTCTAATTTTTGGGGTGGGAACAACTTACAGATACCAATATATCTGCCGATATACTGTTTTACAGTGGGGGAAATGGAAGTGTAATTTTTCCACAAATTCTCAAATTGCCATACACAAGCAATTTTCCAAGAAATACAGTGCCTTGCAAAAGTATTCATCCCCCTTGGCGGTTTTCTTATTTTGTTGCATTACAACCTGTAATTTAAATGGATTTTTATTTGGATTTCATGTAAAGAACATACACAAAATAAGCCAAATTGATGAAGTGAAATGAAAAAAATTACGTTTCAATTTTCTTCACAAAAATGGAAAAGTGGTGCGTGCATACAGTGGGGCAAAAAAGTATTTAGTCAGCCACCAATTGTGCAAGTTCTCCCACTTAAGATGAGAGGCCTGTAATTTTCATCATAGGTACACTTCAACTATGACAGACAAAATGAGAAAAAAAATCCAGAAAATCACATTGTAGGATTTTTAATGAATTTATTTGCAAATTATGGTGGAAAATAAGCATTTGGTCACGTACAAACAAGCAAGATTTCTGGCTCTCACAGACCTGTAACTTCTTCTTTAAGAGGCTCCTCTGTCCTCCACTCGTTACCTGTATTAATGGCACCTGTTTGAACTTGTTATCAGTATAAAAGACACCTGTCCACAACCTCAGTCACACTCCAAACTCCACTATGGCCAAGACCAAAGAGCTGTCAAAGGACACCAGAAACAAAATTGTAGACCTGCACCAGGCTGGGAAGACTGAATCTGCAATAGGTAAGCAGCTTGGTTTGAAGAAATCAACTGTGGGAGCAATTATTAGGAAATGGAAGACATACAAGGCCACTGATAATCTCCCTCGATCTGGGGCTCCACGCAAGATCTCACCCCGTGGGGTCAAAATGATCACAAGAACGGCGAGCACAAAAATCCCAGAACCACACGGGGGGACCTAGTGAATGACCTGCAGAGAGCTGGGACCAAAGTAACAAAGCTTACCATCAATAACACACTACGCCGCCAGGGACTCAAATCATGCAATGCCAGACGTGTCCCCCTGCTTAAGCCAGTACATGTCCAGGCCCGTCTGAATTTTGCTAGAGAGCATTTGGACGATCCAGAAGAAGATTGGGAGAATGTCATATAGTCAGATGAAACCAAAATATAACTTTTTGGTAAAAACTCAACTCGTCGTGTTTGGAGGACAAAGAATGCTGAGTTGCATCCAAAGAACACCATACCTACTGTGAAGCATGGGGGTGGAAACATCATGCTTTGGGGCTGTTTTTCTGCAAAGGGACCAGGACGACTGATCAGTGTAAAGGAAAAAATGAATGGGGCCATGTGTCGTGGGATTTTGAGTGAAAACCTCCTTCCATCAGCAAGGACATTGAAGATGAAACGTGGCTGGGTCTTTCAGCATGACAATGATCCCAAACACACCGCCCGGGCAACAAAGGAGTGGCTTCGTAAGAAGTATTTCAAGGTCCTGGAGTGGCCTAGCCTGTCTCCAGATCTCAACCCCATAGAAAATCTTTGGAGGGAGTTGAAAGTCTGTGTTGCCCAGCAACAGCCCCAAAACATCACTGCTCTAGAGGAGATCTGCTTGGAGGAATGGGCCAAAATACCAGCAACAGTGTGTGAAAACCTTGTGAAAACGTTGGACCTCTGTCAATGCCAACAAAGGGTATATAACAAAGTATTGAGAAACTTTTGTTGTTGACCAAATACTTATTTTCCACCATAATTTGCAAATAAATTCATTAAAAATCCTACAATGTGATAAAAAAATAAAAAAATAAAAAACTTTGAACACCCCACGGAGCACCATTAAATCCATTATTAAAAAATGGAAAGAATATGGCACAACAAACTTGCCAAGTGAGGGCTGCCCACCAAAACTCACAGACCAGGCTAGGAGGGCATTAATCAGAAAGGCAACAAAGAGACCAAAGATAACCCTGAAGGAGCTGCAATGCATCACAGCGGCGATTGGAGTGTCTGTCCATAGGACCACTTTAAGCCATACACTCCACAGAGTTGGGCTTTACAGAAGAGTGGCCAGAAAAAAGTAATTGCTTAAAGAAAAAAATAAGCAAACACATTTGGTGTTCGCCAAAAGGCATGTGGGAGACTCCCCAAACATCTGGAAGACTCTGGTCAGATGAGACTAAAATTGAGCTTTTTGGCCATCAAGGAAAACGCTATGTCTGGTGCAAATCCAACACCTCTTCACCCGAGAATGTTTTTTCATTGGCAGGGACTGGGGAACTGGTCCCTGCCAGTTGGTCCCTGATGGATGGTGCTAAATACATGGAAATACTTGAGGGAGAGATTTTTTATTTTTTACCTTTATTTAACCAGGCAAGTCAGTTAAGAACAAATTCTTATTTTCAATGACGGCCCAGGAACAGTGGGTTAACTGCCTGTTCAGGGGCAGAACGACAGATTTGTACCTTGTCAGCTCAGGGGTTTGAACTTGCAACCTTCCGGTTACTAGTCCAACGCTCTAACCACTAGGCTACCCTGCCGCCCCTGGGACAGAGGTTCACCTTCCAGCGGGACAATGACCCTAAAGCAGTATTTATCTGAGGACAGTGCCACGCGTACAAAAGCATTACATACATTTTCCAACCAAGCAGAGGCATCACGAAAGTCAGAAATAGCGATAAAAGTCCTTTATATCCCAAAAAAGTCAGTTTAGTTGGCACGCTTGACTCTAATCCACCGGTATCCCTCTTTCAAAATGCATACAAATGAATCCCGAAACTTCATCCAAACAAGTCCAACAACGTTTATAATCAATTGTCAGGTACCCTAATATGTAAATAAACTATCAAATTTAAGACGGCGAATAGTATGTTCATTACCAGAGATAAATAACGATGTGCGCGCATTCTCCGACGAGCACCACAACAAAAAACAAGCCTGAAACTCTTTCTAAAGACTTGTTATCTACTGGAAGCCATTGATTTCCCCATAGACAAGCATTTTAAATGTCACCTCCAAAAAAATAAAAATAAATCTGGATGGATTGTCCTCGGGTTTTCGCCTGCTATATCAGTTCTGTTACTCTCAGACATTATTTTATCAGTTTTAGAAACTTTAGAGTTTTCTATCCAATACTACCAATGATATGTATATCCTAGCTTCTGGGCCTGAGTATCAGGCAGTTTACTTTGGGCACCTCATTCATCCAAACTTCCGAATACTGCACCCTAGACTTAAGAAGTTAAGGGGAAACATTTAAGTCTCTTGGAATGGCCTAGTCAAAGCCCAGACCTCAATCCAATTGAGAATCTGTGGTATGACTTAAAGATACACCAGCGGAACCCCGGTGGCTAGATGTGCCAAGCTTATAGAGACATACCCCAAGAGACTTGCAGCTGTAATTGCTGCAAAAGGTGTCTCTACAAAGTATTGACTTTGGGGGGGTGAATAGTTATGCACGCTCAAGTTCTGTTTTTTTGTGATATTTCTAGTTTTTCACAAAATATTTTGCAAGTGGTAGGCATGTTGTGTAAATCAAATGATACAAACTCTCGTAAAAAATATATTTTAATTCCAGGTTGTAAGGCAAGAAAATAGGAAAAATGCCAAGGGGGTGAATACTTTCGCAAGCCACTGTATGCTTCAAATGTGGAATTCTTACATTGTGACAATACGTTTTCAGGTGGCATGAGATTCCATTTTTTTATCCTTTTATTGAATATCGGTTATCGGCAGATAGTACCAGTGAAATGATGCATCGGTCGGGCTCTAGTTTCAATGGTATTGTTAGACGGCTTTGAGTTATGCATTGGCAGTTCTGTACGTTGTCAGTTGTCGCTCTGCCAGATTGTCAAGGTAGTGTGTGTGTGTTCAATTACTTTTTTTTTTTTTTTTTTTTTGCACTGCAAGACAGAACAAAAATTAAATAACTGTGTAGGCTACATTTTTATGCCAAAGCAGTGTCCAAATAAGAAGTGTGTGTGTGTGTTGCAGATGGTGTGAGGATGCCTAGGTAATGCCCCCGGCGTGACTGAGGAGACACCATGTCTGACGAGGAGACCTCAGGGAGACACATGGAGCCCCACTGCCTCAACAGTGAGGAGGAGGATGAGAATGATGGCGATGATGAAGATGACGTCCCCGGTAGGTGGAAACTGAAAGACACAAACGCATCCTGATTAAATGTTGTATAAAGAAATTCCATGAGTAGAGATGATATGATTCCGTGGGCTACGGTCCAATGATATTATGTCTGGCATGGAAAGCGTCAACTAAGATGCCTATACAATGGGTTTTAATGGGAGGAAAATACTTGTCATTGAGGAGGTGCAAGTGACCAGGAGTGATATTGAACTGATGTCATGAAAGTGGTTTGAAAACCTACAGTCATATCTTCTCAGTGGTGTGCGTCCGTGTGTTCCCCTTTCTTATTGTCTGTACCTGGCAGCATTTACACAGATGTTCGGGGTAGTCTTTGGTAGCATGACTTTACAGGAGATGAATCCTGTCTGAACTCTGTTCTGCTTCAGGAGGGGTCGGGAGGGGGGGTTAGGCAAACGTTTTACTGTTTCATAAGTTGTCATACCATCTGGTAGTGGCTGTCTTGACTTCATCAAATCCATGTAAAGAAGCTAGTTACGATAGCCAGCTAGCAAGGCTATTTTGGGCTATTTGGTGCGCTCCCTTAGCCTTGTAATTACCAGATTGCTGCTGCGCTATCAGTCTGCCCGAGAGGCATTGCACAAAACAAATTAAAAAGCGATTGGATCACTGCTTGCTACTAACTGCCTTGGCTTGAGTAAAGAAATGCAGACTGAACTGAAGCCTGTCAACAACAGTGCTTTGTGTTTGTAATCAACAAAACCACCCTGGTTGGTTTGACGAAACGTTGAGGGCTCTAGCCTCGCATCTTCCGATCTTCACCAGACTGAATCCTTGTAGCGAAACAGTGAATCCCCAAAAAACTCTTCCCCCTCCCTCGCCCCTACCAACTCACTCGGAGGGCCCACCGTTGGCACGTGTTGCTAACGAAACTCAGAGGGTGACTCCCAGAAAGTGACGAGGGGGATCTATAAATCCTCCACCTTCGGGACACACTTGTGTCTTGAATGAGGCAGTTCAATAGGTAATAAAACAAACGTGAATATGAAATGGACAAATTCCCAGTTTTACAAGCTACAGGGCATTCGGAAAGTAGTCGGACCCCTTGGCTTTTTCCACGTTTTGTTACGTTACAGCCTTAGTCTACAATGGATTAAATAAATACAAATAAATCTACACACAATAACCCATAATGACAAAGTGAAAACAGGTTTAGAATTTTTGGCAAATGTATTAAAAAATATATATATTATATATATATATAATTACCTTGTTTTCATAAGTATTCAGACACTGCTATGATACTCGAAATTGAGCTCAGGTGCATCATGTTTCCATTGATCATCCTCGAGATGTTTCTAGAACTTGATTGGAGTCCACTTGTGGTAAATTCAATTGATTTGGACATGACTTCTTCCATTTAAGAATGGAGACCACTGTGGTGTTGGACCTTCACTGCTGCACTAATGTTTTGGTACCTTTCCCTAGAACGGTGCCTGAACAGAATCCTGTCTCGGAGCTCTATGGACAATTCCTTCAACCTCACGGCTTGGTTTTTGCTCTGACATGCACTGTCAACTGTGGGACCTTATATAGTCAGGTGTGTGCCTTTCCAAATCATGTCCAATCAATTGAATATACCACAGTTGGACTCTAATGAAGTTATAGAAGCATCTCAAGGATGATCAATGGAAACCGGTTGCACCAGAGCTCAATTTCGAGTCTCATAGCAAAGGGTCTGAATACTTATGTAAATAAGGCATTTCTGTTTTTTTTCTTTTTCTAAAAACCTGTTTTTGGTTGTAAATTGATGAGGGAAAATGTCATTTAATCCATTTTAGAATATGGCTGTAACGTAACAATGTGGAAAAAGGCAAGGGGTCTGAATGCGCTGTATGCAGCAATGTCACGTTTATTTAATTCAGGAAAAGCCTTTTCATTGTTTGTATAGTTTGTTTAAAAAAATGTATATATATTCTGGCAAGTAATCAAAGTCGAATACTAACGTCTACATTCGGGTATTCTCTTAATTAATTAACCGTGCTCATACCTATGAGAGAGAAATATTCATATTTTGACCAATGGGTAAAAAAAACAATGGTCCAAACCTCATGTCTTTGTCATACTCCGTTCAAATGTTATTGGAGTTTTTACCCTTGTATGATGGCTAAAATTCAGGTGACTAAATCAATGGAGGCCAGAGAGAAAAAAAGTGGTTCAAATGAAAGAAAATTGCTCAGCATCGCGTCAGCTTGGCTGGATGCTGTGCGAGAATAAAGGCTGCCTTACAGGCTCAACATGTCCAATCCTAAAAGTTGCTGCGAGAAAGCTGCACTGCTCTGTCAACAGAGCTCGGTGCTTACTATCGCATGTATTAGGTTACGAAATCTGACTTTTTGGATATACTGGTAATGCAATGGTAGAAAGTCCCCACTGAAAGTTTCAGAACGTGAATAATCATATTTGTCTTGTTTAAAATGCATTTTAAACATCAGTAAGTTGAATTTCATCACCAAAGCGCAATTTCACCCACTCTGGGCAGTTATTTCCCTCTCCTACCCTCTCTGTGCTGCTCACTCCCTGGGTTGTGGTGACATTCACACAGCCGTTTTTGTCTATGTCACTGTGACACTGCGTTATGAGAGACAGCCCTCTACCCCTCGCCTCCCCCGGTTCTCTTTGTGTCTGCGCAACTATGCCTCATTCAGCCGTACAACTCTACTGCAGCACGCGGGCGCTCACATGCGCACAGCGACCTTAAGCATCAGAGTTGGGTTTAATAATAGAGTTTGTCTGTGTGTTCGGTACTTTGTCATGTTTTGTTATAGACATAGTTGGTTCACAGTCAGGAAAAGGGATTGCCCTCAATATTAGGACTGGGAATTTCCAGGGACCTCACGATACGATACTTAGGTGCCGATACGATGTGCATTGCCATTCGTTACAGTGATTTTTATTGCGATTCGATGTAGTAAACATATCGCTTACCATATGTCTGCTGCAGAGAGACGAGAACATGAGAGAACGAGTTTTGATCAGTCAGGGAAATTAAAGGGGCTGAAAACAAATTGTCTCCCTATTAAAAAAAAAAAAGAAGCCAGAGAACAATCTACGAAGGGAATATACTGGGGGTTCGGTGCAGGTACCACCCAACTAGCGCAAAAATTATATCCCAATATGTAACTATTAAAAAAAGAAAAAATATGCATAACTACTCAACATGTAGGCTAGCTACTGTACTTTAACTCTGCTCAGTGTCAGGACTTATGCACTCTCACACTCCTACTTACTCTGACACACACACCCACACACACACATACGTCAGACATATGTACACATTACGTAACCCTACTCCCCGTCTGTGCTCTATGCCCCAGCTTGTCTGGATGTTAACATATTAACATATTGCTGTAGGATTAAGGTCACTAGTACCAACGGCAGGCCCGGGGAAGTGAGGATCACTTCCTCCTTCTTCCATCTCCATACTAACTCTATATCTGTCTAATTTCTTCCTATTCCTGTCTTTTGGTTACCAGATATCTATCCATATAGCCGCAAGCAGGTGCTGCACTGATCCATCAGCAAGCAGGTGCTGCACTGATCCATCAGCTTCAACACCACAACGTGGCATTTAACGTGCTTAGGGTTGTGTAATTCTACTTACATTCCCCAAATTCCAAGGTTTTTCCTGAAATCCTGGTTGGAGGATTCCAGATTTCCTGCTTATTCCTTCTTGATTCTGGGAATCTTCCAATCGGGATTTCGGGAAAACTTAAGACTTTTGGGAAAGTTAACCAGAACTGTGGAACCCTAAACATGATTCGGTCGAGTAGTTTTATTGTGGCTTCCAGTCAGCGTCGTGCAGAAATACACTTTCAGGACACACCTTTAAAAAGTGATTGGTGCCATTTGGAAAACAGAATTGCTTGTGTTTAAACGTTTAAAACAATTCCTGGAAAAATCACTGGTATACCGTAAAGGTCTCCAAGCTGCAGAGCATGGTTCTTGACCTCGTTCATAACATGTCATGTACCCTCAGGTCGGCACAGTCTCTTTCTTTAACTAAACATGAAAACGCTCTCAAAATAGTCTTCTGAGCCACATGATATATGTATCAACTATCATATTGCCATCCACCTGTAGCTGTCTGAGCCTGGGAATTGGTTCTATTTTTCCCATCAAGTCAAATACAATTCCACACCATCCTTGGCATTTGTTATTTTATTAGGATAACTATTAGCTGTTGCAAAAGCAGCAGCTACTCTTCCTGGGGTCCACACAGAACATGAAACATGACACAATACTCAACATTAATAGACAAGAATAGCTCAGAATTGGACAGAAAAAGAGAAGATTTGTTATTGAAGGCACACACAGCCTACATATCAATACATGCACACAAATGATCTAGGTGAAATAGGGGAGAGGCATTGTGTCGCGAGGTGTTGCTTTATCTGTTTTCTTTGCTGCTTATTTGAGCAATATGAGATGGAAGGCAGTTCCATGCAATAAGGGCTCTATATAATACTGTATGCTTTCTTGAAATTGTTCTGTATTTTTGGACTGTGAAAAGACCCCTGGTGGCATGTCTGTTGGGGTAAGTGTGTGTGTGTCAGAGCTGTGTGTAAGTTGACTACGCAAACAATTTGGGATTTAACACGTTCATGTTTCTTATAAAAAGTAACACAGTCAGTCTCTCCTCAACTCTTAGCCAAGAGAGACTGGCATGCATAGAATGGAATCTGATTACAATGAAGAACAAGACGTGCCGCTCTGTTCTGGGCCAGCCGCAGCTTAACTAGGTCTTTCCTTGCCGCACTGGACCACACGACTGGAGAATAATGAAGATTAGACAAAGCTAGAGCCTGCAGAACTTGCTTTTTGGTGTGGTGTCAAAAAAAAAAGCACAGCGTCGCTTACAAGTACACCACTTACAAGCAGTCCAACATGTGTTGATGATATCTATCTTAGACCATGGAAGGTGGAGCATCACAGAGAACATAGTGTCTTTTGGGGACATGTAACTAACGTGACATATTTCCTGTTATGTTATTTTTGTGCCAACACTGCGCACACACACACACACACCACACACACACACACACACACAGAGAGAGGGGGAGCTTAGTGCATGTGTTTGTCATAATTGGGGCAGCAACAGTCTGTTAGCATTTGACTCATGCATGCTGGCCAATTAACTGTTCGTTCTCCTATGTTACTTGAATGAGCATATTTAATCTGAGCTCTGAAGTGTATTTTGTGCTCTTTCTCCCTCCCCTCCCTCCCTCCCTCCTTCCTTCCTCTCTCTCTCGGGTAATAGTCACAGAGCACCGTCACCCATGCCACCCGCTCTCTGTGCTGTTACTGTCGCCATAACAACCAGAGCCTGGACGCTCTCTCTCTGTCTCTCTCCCCCTTTCTCTTTCTCAAAGTCGTGAGCATACTTGTTTTTCTCCCTCTCTCTGTATACCTGTTTTGTCTTCTTGTCCAACCATTTTGCTACGATACCTTCACAACGCTCCCACGGGAAGTTCCGTTAAAACTTCTCTCCTCTTTGCTCCCATCCCTCTCCCCGTCTGCCTTTTAGTTCCCTTGTGTTGGTGTGAGTGCTCAGCCCTGTGAGGTGTGCCCATTTCCCCCTGTGCTGTGGCCCTCCTTCCCTCTCTGTGTACCCTGAACCCTGTCCCCCAGAATGTTTTATGCAGCCAGGCCCGGGCCCAGCTCCATAGTTTAAAAAGAATGTCACTGCCTACTCACCCAGCTGAGACATACAGTTCAAAACAACACCGACAGCCACACGTTGAGGCAGTGGAAATGTACAGGTAGGGTGGCAGCGGAGGTCAGACAGACACAAAAGGTTTGCCAGAAACAAAGTATAGAGTGACTGGCTGTGTGACGCAGGGGGACAGGCTTGCAGGCATGGAGGGAGAGGAGCAAACGAGCAGAGGGCACAGGCATCCCCACCCCCTGGTTCCCGTGGAGCAGCACGGAGCTGCAGCATATGCACCACAGTCCAGTGAACCACAGGAGCCATTGGTTAAACATTTGACTTTGAAACGAATAGTCGAGGGTGGCTGAGAGCAGCTGAAAATATCCTGTTGACTAGACCAGGTGGAGGCTCTGTACAAGGTGTTTATATATTGTGAGGCCATGGATGTGCAAATTGTTCAGACAAGCGCACACGCGTGTAAGTCCTCTGCATTATTCGGTGGCAGATTTGTTTCATTTAAATGCCCCCAAAAGACTCTTTCACAAGCACTAGTTGGGCTTTTCATAATTGCAGAAAGCACACCCAGAGCTGGTTCCTCGGCCCAGCAGCAGCTCCTGTTTTTGGGTCAGGTTTTGTGTGTGTGTGTGTGAGAGAGAGAGAGAGAGAGAGACCTGGATACTGGGTGAGCAGATGGGAACAAGAGGGATGGTGGACTGGAGACACAGCTGGGCATGGGGATAACGTAATGATTGAACAGACTGGCAGTGCAGGTACTACAAAGGCTGTGTCACGGTGACACTGTCACGAAATAGCTGCTCCCCATCAAAGAATACAGCTGTTTTATGTGTGTGTGCTCAATGTTTTGCACTTGTCATCAGGGCTCTATATTAAACATTGTCATTGGTAGCAGTGGTTCTCCCAATTCATAAAAGTTAGGAGGACGACATAACATTTAGCAGCACCAGGAAATATTGTTTTAATCGATTGAGGAATATCCTAATTGGTGCTATAGCTACTTCTGAGGCACATGTTGTGCTCTAGATACTAGTATGTGACCCTGTAAATATATATGTTGACGCAAATACCAGTTGTTTGTGGACTATTAGGTTTCTACATTGTGAAAAGCACAATCTTCCATAAAAATGTTAAGTCTATTTAAGAACACTGTTAGTAAGTGAAGACATGCGAGACATCTGTTATTCATTCATTGCTATGATCATTGATCTCCTGAAGAAGCTATCCCTTTTCCTTTCTTCCTGTGCCGTTGTCACTGTAGTAATGGCACAACCATGATGCTAATGACTATGCGCAACAACAACAAAAATCTCTAAAGCACTGAAGTCTAATCGTTAATATTATTATCTCGTGCTCCTATATGAAACATCCAGGTTGTAGAGCAAAATATTTAGGTGCAAATGCAATCCAAAATGGTCCCACATTAGAGCCCTGTTACACGCACGTGTGTGTGTGTGTGTGTGTGTGGTTCTTTAGTGTGTCTGTTGGGAGGAAATAGTAGGGAAGTCTGTTTTGTACAGCAGTAAACAAATCCAGCACATTGTTTTGTCCCTGCTTTCCTTTTGCTATGTCACTCAACGGGTACATTCTGACTTGGATTGAAATGTTGTTTATAAGTGTCAATTACTCAGTCCATGCCTCCCTTTCATTTGCTGAGACTGATTGTGTAAACAGAGAGAAATGTGAGCTAAAAGACTTGCGCAAAGTCAAGGCGTGTCTATGGAAATGTGTGTTAGTGTTGCTACTCTTTGGGACGTGAGGAAATACACTCAAAAACAATGTTTGGGTATTTCTTTTGTCATTAGTCCACTGTTGATACAGTCCCAACATGTTTTGCATGTCAGCGGTCAAGTTTTCAAGATATTGGACTTTCAAGATGAAAGGTGTCACCAGCCCACATCATGAAAATAACAAAAGATAGTTTTTGGGTGATGTATTATCAAGCTAGCAACCTTCACAGGGCTGGTTCTACCTTTTCTTTCCTCTCCTCCTTCCTCTCTTGTTTCTAGCTCTTTCTTCCACAAGGTGGGGACTGGAGTGTAAAGATGTGGGTTACTGTTTGTAGCCTCCACACGTGTGTGTGTGTGTGTGTGTGTTGGAAATTGATCTGGGTAAGCTGGATGGGTTTGTGTGTTTGAAAGGGTCCCGTGATCGAAGTCCGCTGCATTGTTTTGAACGTCCCCCTTTCCTTCCTTATTCCCTCGTTCCCCCTGTCTGAATGAACTCTCTTACCTCTGTTACCTAAGGCAGCCTTGCTAAGGGGGAGGTGTCTGCTGACGACATACTGACACTACCGGTGGAAGGGGGGGGTTTGTGACTGGCAGGCAGGGCCGGGCTGCTTTCAGCGCCGCATCGTTTTATAATGGTCCCAATAGCCTTCTGTCCTTTGTGGCGGTGGCCCTGGTTACAGAACCATGCTCTCTATTCTTTGTGAGACTGGGGCAGCATGGCAGAGGCAGAGTAGAGCTGACACGGATACTCTGGCTTGACAAGAGGACAGACATGAAACCCATTCCAGAGTAGGAGTATATCATCGTTCCTACAGAGATGATGGGTAAGTGTCTAAATCCTGAGTAAGGGGGAGTCTGGCTCTAGCAAGAGCTGAATGGCAGTGGAGAGGTTTTATCATATTGTCAGGTTTTGGTATACTTTTTATGTTTACCACTTAGTCTTTGAGAGTTTCTCTAAGCTTGAGCATCTTTTGGACTTTCTTTTCAACCTTCAATAGTCTATATATGCGTACATAGACACACACACACACACCCCCACCCCCCACCCCCCACTAGGGGCCCGGGCTCCAGCATGAGCGCTTATGTAAGGAGTTTTTAGTAGTTTCCTGGTTGCTGTGAGCCTGACTCACAACTCACATTGCCAGCCGCTCACGGGTTCAGTAAGTCAGTCAGTAGGAAAAACATCTCATCAGATAAACAGATAGCGACAGAGACAAAGGTAAACAAGAAGATCGGTTCTGCCTTACAGCTTTGAGGCAGACTTTTTCAACTAGAGGAAGTGTGTTAGTGAGTTCAGGAGCAGACAGCGGTACTTGTACTCAGACCACCTATTTCCTCACCATCAGAGCAGGGGAACGGAGAGGGAGACTACTCAGAGAGGGGCAAACTGCACGCCCGCTACACGCTCTCTGGACACCCCACACACCCCTCACGGAGACTAAGCATGCTGCTGCTGGAAGAGTCGGAGACCTTTACAGGTAGGCGATCCCCTGAACCCCGCTGCCACACTGACCCTTCTCTGTGCGAGCGTCACTGACCCTTATGACCGCAGCAAGTCGGGGTGATGTCTGAGGAGGACACTTCGAATGAATAAATGATGACCCGGAAAAAGAGGTGTGGATGGATTATTTGTTGTGAGTGAGAAATGGTGATGATTTAACAAGGGTGTTTTTACATTGTGGTTACTGTCTGTGAATTGGAGTTGTTTTGTAAGTGTGCGCACCAGCGTTGTGTAACGCTCCCTACTTATGCATTAGTTTGACACCCGCTAGCCTTTCATTCTCTTTCTCTTCACTCTCATATTGTTCCCTGTTGGGGAGCACTTCGTTTGTTTGATCTGGGGGCTATTTGATTGACTGTTTCTATGGTAACCTAAACAAGTGGGAGGATTAGTGTTAGATTAAACTGGTAGTAGTCTGGCTGGGTGCAGCATTAGGAGCAACATATGGTCAACTACAACAACCATGTTTTTATACACGACAGCCCACATCATACAGGGATGTGGCCACGTTGTTTCTATAAGATTGGGATTATTTGTAGCCTGTGGTTCGGTCTCGTTATCCTCTTCTTTCTGTCCATTCCTCTGGTTTTGGTAGTTGATTGGATGGACAGTTGTGTTGTAATCCCGGTGGGGCTACCTCTAGATGGTCATGGGGGAATTTTCTATTAGGGTATGAATGTTTAAACGAAAATGTGATCATTAACGTGGAGAAAAATCCCTGACTGAAAAATATACAGTACCAGTCAAGAGTTTGGAGACGCCTACTCATTCCAGGGTTTTTCTTTTTCTACATCGTAGAATAATAGCAAAGACATAAACAATGAAATAACATATATGGAATCATGTAGTAACCAAAAACGTGTTAAACAAATCAAAATATATTTGCGATCCTTTAAAGTAGCCACCCTTTGCCTTGATGACAGCTTTGTACAGGCTTGGCATGCTCTCAACCAGCTTCTCCTGGAATGCTTTTCCAACAGTCTCGAAGGAGTTCCCACATATGCTGAGCACTTGTTGGCTGCTTTTCCTTCACTCTGCGGTCCAACTCATCCCAAACCATCTCATTTGGGTTGAGGTTGGGTGATTGTGGAGGCCAGGTCATCTAATACAGCACTCATCACTCTCCTCCTTGGTCAAATAGCCCTGAAACGGCCTGGAGGTGTGTTGGGTCATTGTCCTGTTGAAAAGCAAATGATAGTCCCACTAAGCGCAAACCAGATGGGATGTTGCTGCGGAATGCTGTGGTAGCCATGCTGGTTAAGCATGCCTTGAATAAATTAGACTGTGTCACCTTAAATAAATTTAGACCATTAGCACCATCACACCTCCTCCATGCTTCACGGTGGGAACCACACATGCGGACATCATCCGTTCACTTACTCTGCGTCTCACAAAGACACTGCGGTTGGAACCAAAAATCTCAAATTTGGACTCATCAGACCAAAGGACAGATTTCCACTGGTCTAATGTCCAAAAAGTTCAAATGATTGAGTGACCCAGTTGGTGCAATGGGCAGAGTGTGCTGTGGTGTGTAGGGGGGCTATGGAAAGTCACTGGGGTGGTTAGGTGTGATTTTAATTTGGGTTTCCATTAAAGTGGGGAAAAAACACTTCTGATCTGTGATATGCTAAGTGAATAACGTGATGCGCCTCAGCTTGTAAAATGTTATTTTGATTTATAAGGGCGGGTCAAGTTTACTGTTGAAGCTGCTTCACTCAACTCTGCCTCACGACCCACCACTACGGCGTTTAGTTAGCTTCTTAGCTACCTGTAAAAAGCATTAGGGGTATTCGCCTTAGCCTATTTAGCTAGCTCGAACCAGCTAATCTGCCACTGCCAAGATGGATATCAGAAATTGGCTTCGTCAAAGCACCCAAACCAAGCCAAAGGAAAGGAGAGCAATGAGCAGCAGCATCAAACCGCCCGAGGCCACCGCCAAGCCCAGCAGCGACGAGTGCAGAGCCTGCCCACCCTTCCACAAGCACCACTAGGATAATGGCGCCACAGCCCCCTCTACTTCCGACTGTTCCCGACGATCTTGGAACAGAGGAGCCAGCCCAGGTTTGCCTAGAATCCTATCCTAGCCGCAGGTTTTCTGTCGGAAAACATTCATTTAATAGCAACTGGCTCATAGGAAGATGAGAAACGTTCGGTCTCTGAGGGTTGTTTCCTATGGAAGCAATTGTAAAACACACAAGAACAACTTGCTTGGGGCTGTTGAAATTGCTGCACTCACACACACACCCTGTTTTAGGGGAAGGGCTGTCATATGTTGTTGATGGCAATAGAACATATGGTTTTGTTTGTGAATACCGAATCTAAATTGTACAAATCAGTCTGTTTTGTCGGTGGTTTATGATTGGGTGTGTACATGATTAGGTGAATGATGAGGTGTGTTTGTGTGTACGGGACGCGCAGTTCTTGGGATTACGTAACAGCCAGAGGCTGCCGTTACATAAGCTTCCCTCTACCTTCGTCCATGATCATTGCACTGGTGGCCTGTGTGTGTGTCAACAGGAGTAAGAAATGGAGACAGAAAATGGGTCATCCTCCTGTGCTTCCTTGCCACGGGGTGGTAAGCGCAGGGAGAGGGGCAGAACCCGTTGAGCTCATAGATTTCAATACAGCCTATTGACCACTTTCTTAGCCCTTCTTTGTTCACAGCTGCAGTACTCCGAGATCTTCCAAGTTGGCACATCTTGACCTTTCTCACGTCGAACTTACACAGGAAGCCTTCTATTAGGTTGATACTGATTTGTGTCTTTTGTGAATAATCTCCTCCGGCTCACATGGTCCGTGTGTAATTTATACCCACTTGAGAGTTAATCAAGCGTATTGCAATTTCTGGTTAGTGCCTGTCTGGTAAATCCTTTGGCCTGATGTGAAACTGATGACAACCTCCTGAAAAGTTGGCCTGTATTGAAGCTTCCAGCAGTCTTCCTGCTCTGTGCCCTGTAGTCGCTCAGGGAACATGTGTTGCTGCTGTGATGCTGCGCACAGGGTCTTCTCTCTGGTTTTTGTAGTAAAACTCACTCGTGCGCTGGATTGAGTGTAATCTATAATCTCTTTTAACTGACGTAGATGGAGGGAGACCGCTCTAGTAGGGCCATTTTTTTTTCTCCTCCTTTTTCAGTGGGTCAGTTCACTATCCCTTTTTTTAAAACGTGTGTGTGTGAGTGTGTGTGTGTGTGTGTGTGAATTAAATTCTCAGTGTAAAAACAAATGTCTCTCCATTTGTATCTTTTCCCTAATCAGACCTGGTCTTATTCTTTTCGGTTCCTAGTAGACCAAAAGGCATCCTCCAGTCAGAAGCACTGTGTTAGTTTATCTGATTCTGGTTTGGTGGTTTGTGGGACCTGCAGAGTTAGTCATTTCTATTCTGCGGCGTGTTCTCGCTCTGGTAAACGTTCTGGTACGGCTGCCTGGTAGCTGGTGTGACAGAGGCCAAGCCTGGAGCCTGTTGAAGAGCTGTGGAGGTGTCCGGTCTAAACCTGCAGGCTCTGGTCTTCTGGAACTGGAGTGGGCCGTTAGTCGCTGTGGTAACCCGCTCGTCCCCGACACATGCTACTGGCAACCCTGTCTACCACAGGCCCCCTCTGACCCAGCTTGAGGTCTCTCGTCCCTCGTCCTCGCAGCCCCCCCCCCCCCCCCGCCAGGCGCGCACTGTCCTCGACGTTGCCCTGCCCCTGTCTATTTGGCCTAGTCCTGCGCCGCCTGCAGACCTGTTGTGTAACTCAGTGGGTCAGAGTGAGCGTCAGCAGCAGAGTATAAAGTATAAAAATGACAAACACAAATATGTAGGCCAGGAAACAGGGCCTCTGAAACACTACACTCAAGGCATTTATGGACCTAGATCAGCACCAGTGTCACATCTCCACTCAGATGACATTCTGAAAGCCTGTGGTTTCAACCAGTGATGGGGGGGGGGGGGGGGGGATGTATCGATAGTTGCATTGACTCCCAAGTATTGATTTGTAAAAAATAAAAAAAAATTGCTAGTGCTAGTCGCTTATTTTTCATCCTATATATTGTTCTCCATCTTTTTAAATAGTGAACATGTTTTCAGCACTTTTATTTCCATGACTGATCAAAACAAATTTCCTCTTGTCTCTCTAGAGCAGACGTATAGTGAGCAATATGTTTGGAACATCAAAATCACAGTATCGAATCGCAATACATATAGAATAAATATTGAGAATCGCAATACATATAGTATGGGCACCTAAGTGTCTTGATAATGTCGTATCGTTAGGTCCCTGGGAATTCTTAGCCCTAGTTTCAACTGTTTCTCAACTCCTCACATGTTTTATCGATGGCAACACATATTTGATCTATCGTAAAACTTCAGTGACTACAACCGGCGCTTATTAAAGACAGGCTTCTATTTGAGCCAGGCGTGTATTTATTTACTTGCCTTTTTCTGGTCCACCTTTTTCAGACAAACGTTGAAGACGTCATTCTCACTCGTTCAATTCCAAAATGCCTGGCTGTTGCCTTGCCAGAATTTTGCTCTGCGAATTTGATCACTACTAGCCTGAGTTTGATGTCGCCATGGCTAGCAACGATGATGGATTCCAATGTTGTTGTTTTTTAAATTTTATGCAGATGACTGTGGGAATATCAAAGATGTGTCCATGGTAACCTTGTAAACAATTTAATTTAGATCCGGTGTTTATTTGAAACGGGAGTTTCTTTGCTGGAATGATGCCCGGCTGTTAAATGGCAAAGGTGGCGATTTGAAGTTTTACTGTGTACCAACACCTACTTTCAGGGGCCTGATGTTTTGATTATTTGCCGAAGTTGAGTCAAGTGTGGTAGTATAGATCAAATAGACTTTGTGAAATGACTGGGTTGAGAAACGCTGGGTTAAAAAGTGATTGGTCTCGAAAGAGTAACACTTTCTCTTCACCAATCATTGTCTGAGTGGCACATACAAGGGAGATCATGACAACCTCGAGCCACTGTTGTCGTCATGGCACCCCCTGGGATTCTCCAGGGCACACTGCCACTCTGGGTTGATAATTGTCTGTCTTTGGTACTCGGTACTACGCACATGCTGCTTCTCTGTTGTCGGCGCCGCGTGACGCTAGCCAGAGCTGCATGTAGAGCTGCCAGTGTTATATAAACAGCCAAGCCAGTGTATCACGGTTGTGTAACCCTGTGGCTTTTTTGAAGACGCCCCTACTTTACACCCCTCCCATCCCAGAAACCCCAGCCCCTCCATACGAAGGAGGGGTCAGTCAGTCAGCCACAGGGGAAACAGGAGAGAGTGAGAGAGAGAGTGAGTCAGGGAAGGTCTGCTGCGTGTGTAAATGCGACGCCCCTTTAAGAAGCACAGTATGCATACGAGTCAAATGAATGTGAAAGAGCGTGAAGTGGAAAAAATTGTCTGCATTCTCCGTGCTTCTGGACTGAATTATGGCAGGAAGTTGAATGGCAGTCTGTCGTCGCTGTGGTGACCTTTTGTGTGTTAGTCAGTTTTTTGGGGGTGTTTTTTGCCTCAAATGCCTCCAATATGACCCCCCTCCCACTACCCCAGTTGCGGCTGCCTCCCTTCCCCTCCCCCCAAAGTAGACCCCTGCCCGCAGGTCCAGTGATGTCTATAGATAAGAGACAGTCTCTTCAGTCAGAAGACTAATGTATCCCCTCTCTCATTTGTACTGTAACTGTTTTCTGTGGTTGTGGAATGGAGCCAGGCAGGAGAATTATGAATGAGTGTGAATTCTCTGTATTTAGTGTATTCTCTGAATAGGATTACTAGCTAGTGGGTTTAGAGAGAACAGAGATGCTGTTTTGGTACACTGCATTGTTCATCTCCAACTAGGCACGGCAGAATTTTCCACACAAAATAACACCACAAGAGCAAACAAACATACGGCTTAGTGGCGTACTGTAGGGGTAGCAGGGGAGCGCTGTACACTGTTTCCCTCAAAATGCCCTTTGTCCCCCTCCCGGTCCCCAGGAAGGAAACTGTGTTGGGGGTCGGTGGTGTCGGGTCCTGAGGCCTATTCTGCGGCATTTAACTTTAATAACTGGTTCATTTCCTTGCCTCGGTTCATTTCACTCCATGGCTGTTTTACTATTTGATATCCCAGCAGTCCTTTGTCAGACCGCCCCTCCCTCTAATAGGATTACTCGGGTTGGACGGCTGAGTTTGAGGGGGGGGGGGGGGTTTATTTAACCCATATCCCTGTATTATGTTCCCCAACCTTGTGTAGTAATAGTCTGTCGTGCTACAGTGTCACGCGATGCCACCGCCCCTTTTAACTCACTGGCTATTATGATTGGACGACTGCCACGGCTCGGTGTGTGTAGTGTCGTTGCCATGGAGCTAGTCCACTCCGTCCCTGCTCACAGAAACCAGGGGAGATAGAAAGTGTGTATTGCCATGATTTGTTCAGTACCATTCAGAAAGTTGTTTTTTTTGTTTCCTGGTTCCTGTGTTGGGAGAATGGAACTTATTTTGGTTATGTAACAGTGGGTTGTGTACTGTAACATTGTGTCCCCACTGTTTGGTTGGACAGTGCTGACGTTCTCCTCAAGGTGTGTGTGCGTCCACTGGCAACTCACCTGGTCAGAGGCTCCTATAGCAATACTAATCCAGAATCGCTTAACGATATAGAGTGACGCTGTTAAAATTCATGTTTGGATGCCGGCTAGCTTAACTTGGCCTGATGAGGCTTTGGTCTACATGGTCAAGCCTTAACATAACCTACCATCCCACACTACCCCCCCCCCCACTCCCTGGTGCCAATGGGTTTTGTCTTGATGGCAGGAGGGTTGGGGTAATTGAGGATCTTGATCATCAAAGCTGACCTAGCTATTAATAGGCTTAGTGCCGGCTATTGCATAAACATGCTTACTACACCGGTCACGCACATTAGGCTTGGGAGGTATCCAGATTGTCATACCTTCATACCGACCTTGTGCCATCCTGGGATATTCGTTAATACCGGCACTGAACACTAGGGGCACAATTTTCAAACCCCACTTAGCATCTGTAATCTGAAGGTTAGCAATGCTAACAAGTACATGTCAAATCCCCATTAAAAAAAAATGCTAACGAGGGCAGGGTTAACATGTTATACAGTCTCTGGCCTAAACTATTTGCAGGACAGACCTACCAGCTCATAAAGTTATACAAGTAACTCAAAAATGCCACTCACCGTTTGCTGCACGCACAAAATAAATATTAAACAGCAAGGCTCTGCTGTTACCAAGTCGATGCATGATTTTGGAAGACGCTAACAACTCCAAACCCTTGTAACCTTCATGAATTTTTGAAAGATATGTTTTTTTTGTAAGTCTCCTTTTGTATGGGTTTGGCCCTGGCCCTAACACCAGGGTCATATTCATTAAGGCATGCAACAGAAAACATTTGTTTTCTGAATTATCTCTGTTTCAGTCTGTTTTCTTCCCTTTTTTTAACCTTTGACCCAGTGCAGGGAGGGGGGAGTTACTGGTGATGTAGAGCAAGGACAGATAAAATGCCTGGCAATCGACAAAGGGTTTGCTTCCTACAGAAGGGTAATTTTAAGCTATGATCTGTCCCAGAGAGAATTTTGACGTCTGTAATTTTACAGGGGCTGTAACGGAGGGACAAAGCCCAGATATACAACAAGTAGACTTACACAAACTTTAAACAATCTTCTGGATTACATTGCATATCCCTAAATGGTTTAATTACCTATTTCATATGGGAAGGGTTTGGTGCCCAACCTTTCAGTAACCTCTGTACACTGAGTGTACAAAACATTAGGAACACCAGTTCTTTCCATGACATCGACTGACCAGGTGAATCCAGGTGAAAGCTATGATCCCTTATTGATGATCCCTTATTAAATCCACTTCAATCAGTGTAGATGAAGGAGAGGAGACAAGTTAATGAAATATTTTTAAGCCTTGAGACATGGATTGTGTGCCATTCAGAGGGTGAATGGGCAAGACATAATATGAATGTGCCTTTGAACAGGGTATGGTAGTAGATGCCAGGTGCACCGGTTTGAGTCATTGGGTTAAAGTGCTTAAGTAACTATACTTTAAAGTACTACTTAAGTAGTTTTTGGGGTATCTATACTTTACTATACTGTTTATATTTTTGACAACTTCTACTTCACTGAATTCCTAAAGAAAATAATGTACTTTTTACTCCTTAAATGTTCCCAGGGTGCAGGGTATAGGGTGCTGTTTTGACCAGGGTGCAGTGTATAGGGTGCTGTTTTGACCAGGGTGCAGTGTATGGGGTGCTGTTTTGACCAGGGTGCAGTGTATAGGGTGCTGTTTTGACCAGGGTGCAGTGTATAGGGTGCTGTTTTGACCAGGGTGCAGTGTATAGGGTGCTGTTTTGACCAGGGTGCAGTGTATAGGGTGCTGTTTTGACCAGGGTGCAGTGTATAGGGTGCTGTTTTGACCAGGGTGCAGTGTATAGGGTGCTGTTTTGACCAGGGTGCAGTGTATAGGGTGCTGTTTTGACCAGGGTGCAGTGTATAGGGTGCTGTTTTGACCAGGGTGCAGTGTATAGGGTGCTGTTCTGACCAAGGTGCAGTGTATAGGGTGCTGTTTTGGATGCAACCTCAATGAAACAACAAGCTCCAGGTGTTCCTACCTCCTCAAAATCAGGTTGTAACACAAAACAAAATGAAAAAAGTCACGGGGTGTGAATACTTTCTGAAGGCACTGTATTTGCTTTGTCTATTTTGCTCTTGGTTAGGTGGGTCTGGGTTGAGCTGTATTGGGTTGGATTGGGCCTGTCAGTGTTGGCTACAATGAGACAGTTGAGATGTATGTGGTTCATATTGAGAGGGGGGGGGGGCTGTTTATGTGGGCAGTATCTTTGACTGACAAAGCTGGTGATTTAAACTGGTCTGTCCATGAAGCACCAAAAGCCCCCCTGCCCATAACCCCAGCACCAGCGCTCAGTGTTTCATAAGTGCTCCATGTTTATGAGCACTTACATAAGCACCTCAGATCTAGTCCAGAGTGCCTCCTGTCTGCATGGAATGAGGGCCAGACAGTCGTATCCAGCTCTGGCCAAGTTACTCCCTCCTAAACACAAAGGATTACTGTCTCAATGGATCTTAAATATAAATCCTTCTGGGTCTTTTTTTGAAACTGTTCTTGAATCAGTCTATACCACTCCTTCAGTGATGGAGAAATCCATGCCCTGTTATACAGCATGCCTTTCTAGGTGTTCAATTGACATACATTTTCCTTGATTTTCCATCTTGCATATCGTGATCTCCTCCCTCCTTCTCTCTCCACAGACCAGCCTCATAGCGCTCCCTTCAGCTCGGAGAATGAAGCGCAGGGAGGGGACTCTGCGAGATGGCAGTGCACCGCCCCATCTACCTCACCCTCGGGGGAGACGCCGACCCACCCCTCTCGACCGTCCTCACGGCCCGAGAGCCAAACCCCCTCGCGGTCCCTGAGGGAAACCAAAAAGAGCTCCCTCTCCTACTCCAACAAACCCGCACACATGAGGAGGAACATCAGGTATGACCTCTTACAACATCCAAACTCGCATATGTACAGAGAGCAACATCCAATATAGGCCCTTAACCAACTTCAAAGATTCAATGAACAGTGATATTCAACCATTAATTCCCTTGTGATCTTAATCATCCCTACTGCACACGTAGTGCATCTAAAGCTGTGTTCTCCAGTGTTCTCTAGCCTGTCTCGCTGGTTTTCTCTCGTGAATGAAGAAGATCTCTGTATTACTCAGTCTGGCAACAAGTCAACCACGCTGCCATGAGTGGGATTATTTCCCAAGTGTTTATTACATTATTAAAGCTCTCTCTCACACACAGACAGATATACTCACAAACACCCATACGGCGATAAACAGACATGCACACAAATACACTCTAAACCAGCGTTTCCCAAACTCTGTCCTCCGGACCCCCACATTATTTTATTTATTTATTTATTTATTTGCCTTTTTTTGTCCTGAGGGCCGAGTTTGCACTAAACACATACAGCATTAGTAATGTACTGTATCCCCATGCAATCTGGCACACTCTAGTCAGTCTGTTGGCCATATAACAGAGATGGATGCCTGAGGCCTTTTCTGAGATCTCTACTCTCTCTCTCTCTCCCTCTCACTCTACTCTGTCTCTCTGTCTCTCTCTGTCTCTCTGGGATGTAGAATGCTGTTGAGGGAGCACCAGTTGGAGGCGGTGACCAAAGCTGCGCAGCTGGAGGAGCTAGAGAGGCGGCAGAGGCTGGAGCAGCAGAGGAAGGAAGGGCACTTCCCCGTTCCCCTGCTACCCGAGTACACTCCAGGTAGGACACACACACACATGATTGATAGCTGGAGGGTGAAATCAGAAATGTTTTTGTATTGAAATATAACATATCATAATGTCAATGTACTGACTGGATACTAAACCCTCTCCGGTAACTAACCACTGCATATCTGCCTCTGTCCCCTCCAGGAGATCAGAGTGTGTCTGCTAGCGTGGCCGAACGGGACCATGTGATATGCCTGAGCACCAGTTACAGCAGCACTAATGTCAGCGAGGACGACTCCAAGGCTCTGATCACAGAAGCACACGCCCCAAAACAAGGTGAGACCCCAGTCACTATGAGACACCGATTTTTAGTATCGCTCATTAAAATAGAGACTGACTGTGGTCCTCCTGCGCCAGGCGGCCAGATTTCCATGTTTGATATGCTTGGTAATGTTATGACCCGTTTCTCTAGGTTTTCAATGTCACTCATTATACCTTATACACAGAAATGACCTTGTGTGGGTCAGATACTTACTGTGTGTCAAGTAATGGAAATGGTCTCGCTGTAGAGTGTACTTTTTATGAAAGTTCTTCATGAAATTAGCTCAAGTTCGCATGGGTTAGTTATCGACTGGGACCGGCTCTGAGCAGTCTTAGATGGATTAGCTGGCTAGAGAAGGAGAATCACTATAGTATAGAACTATGTAAGCTCTGGTGGGCATCGTGTGCTTTTCCTCTGCTGGCCATGACAGACACTTATTCACACAGACACACACACACACCAGTCTGCTTGTGGGTATAGATCCACACCGAACAGCTCGGTTCCCAATTAAAGCCAGCGGGGTGGAAGGGGGTTCATCAGAGACCGGTCTGGTGTTGCTGGGTCCTGCGTAAGAGGGAAGGCAGGATAAGGTGACAATGTCAGAAATGGAAGTTGGTTTATGGAGCAAATAGCTGGTTAATCCTGGTTAATGCCAGCGCCAGCCAGCCTCAGCCCAGGCAGCGCGGTGACATTTCTGCCCAGGGTTATATAAACCGTCCTCCTACTATAATCTAACTTGTATAACCACCTATTCACCAGATTTATATAAGCCCTCTTTCAATGGCTCTCCACATCATCTATATTAAGTGATAAGTAATGTTTGTTAGACTTCAGATGTGGCATGGAGGAACGTTACTTATTCAAATGTTACTCATCACTTAATATAGATGACGTGGAGAGCCATTTAGAAGCTATGGATATTATCTTTATTTTTTGGGGCAAACCGATTTTGACGTGGCTATTTGAGACGAGGACAGGTCAGGTGGGAACTTTTTTTTAAAGATTTGCTTACCTAAAGATACGAAGACAAATATAATGGCAGAATTATTATTTTTTTACTTTAATTTCATAGAGTTTGTGAAAACACATGCCATCTTTTGGAGAAATGGTGTTATTGAAACACTAATTATTGAATTGAATATATAATATTTAGTTTATTTGTATTTTTTTTTACCTTTATTTAACTAGGAAAGTCAGTTAAGAACAAATTCTTATTTTCAATGACGACCTAGTGGGCCTGTTCAGGGGCAGAACGACAGATTTGTACCTTGTCAGCTCCGGGATTTGAACTTGAAACCTTTCGGCTGCTAGTCCAACGGTCTAACCACTAGGCTACCCTGCCGCCCAAATGTTAGGCAGTATTGTGTAACATAATGGTCAAAATGACTGTTTTGATCAAAAGACAACTGCACAATGCAATGGAAACGGGGTATTATATGGATCAGGGATGGGCAACTTTGATGTGGGTGGGGGCCACCAAAAAACAGAACTCATCATGAGGGGCCACAGAGGCTCACCAGCAAAACATTTTAGCGGCCCCCCTCCTGACATTGTAAAGATCATTTCCTGGAATTCTACACGTTTTTCCATCGGGTGCCGTTTTTTAATATAACTGATGATCAATGGACCCCACCCCGGTTGCCAAGTTGCCCATCCTTGATGTAGATATATATTAACTGTTTCTCCATTTCCATCTACAATACTAACAAAAACACTGTGTCCCTCTTTTTCTTTTCCCTTTCTCAACCGTAGACGTGATCGAGCTGAGCTCCGACGAGGACGACGCCCTACAGATCAGCAGCGAGTCCACCAATGAGGAGGAGGAGGACCGTTCGGCGGCACCCGAGGCGACCGGCGCCCACGCAAACGACGCTGTGAACCAACCGGACGCCCAGGGGCGTGTCTTGGTCAACCTGAACCACCCAACCGAGGAGGCAGACCTGTTCCTCTCCCCTCAGCTGGCCCGGGTTGTCAAACCTCATCAGGTACAACTGACTCAGTACAGACATGGATTTTCTCGTTAACACAGGCAGCCTAGCAGTTAGTATAGGGACCGTTTCCCTGATCCATATTAAGCCTAAAAAGCACTTTCAATTAAGTTTGTCTGTCTCTGGGGAAACCCCATGGAGACGAACCATTGTATACAATGCAGTCAAACAAATGCAACAATTTTAATGAGTTGAATCTAATGATCCCACTTCTTCTGTCTCTCTCTCTCTCTCTCTCGCCCTTTTCTCTGTCAGATCGGTGGGATCCGTTTCCTCTATGACAACCTGGTTGAGTCTCTGGAGCGCTATGAGAGCAGCGGGGGCTTCGGCTGTATCCTGGCCCACAGCATGGGCCTGGGCAAGACCCTGCAGGTCATCTCCTTCATAGACGTTGTGCTCAGACACACCCAGGCCCACACTGTGCTCGCCATCGTGCCTGTGAGTGACTTCCTGTACTCTGTTCTCTCTCTGCGTTCGGTGTTCCCTTTGTAATCAAATCGAATGTTATTCGTCACATGCGTTGTAAACAACAAGGGTGGACTAACAGTGAAATGCCTACTTGCGTACATACCGGATGTAGCTTGTGGTTTCTTGACTGAGAATTTACTCTTCCTCTCTCTCACACTCTTTCTCTCTCTATATATATATTTTTATATAGGTCAACACGCTACAGAACTGGCTGGCTGAATTTAACCTCTGGGTCCCGACCTTTGATGCGCTACCCGTGGACGTGGACCCCACCCAGGTCTCCCCGCGCACCTTCAAGGTCCACATCCTGAACGACGAGCACAAGTGAGTTTCCCGTCCTCTCTGGGAACGGAGATCTCCCATTCCCTCCTCTTTAAAAGCTGAAGGCGCCTTAGGCTTGATCATGGTTTTGTGTTTGTTTGTGCGGGACTAGAGATGATTCACTCATAGCCCTCGCTCTGCTTCTGCTTAAGTGTTCTGCGTCACACAACTGCCTAAGATATGGCTCTAGCACTCCACTGCTGTGTATCAAGTGTGTGGCTTTCCATCGCACACAGCTTGGCACACACACACTACTGCTCTCCTGCAGACTTGTCATAGCAGTTGACCCAGTGACCTAATCGCTTCCTCTGCTCCATCCCTCTCTTTCTCTCCCTTTCTTGCTGTTCCTCATCCTGTCCTCTATCGACCCCTCCCTCCCTCGCTCCCTCCCTCCCTCGCTGTGAGTGAAGTGAAGCCGAGTCTTTGGCATCTGGCTCTATCATTTTTTTCCCATGTGTTAATAAGTCTCTCTGTAAGCCTGGCCGCACTCATCAGACAAACCACACAGTGTTGCAGAGTTATCAGTCAATGATCCCGACTGTACAGGAACCAGGGAAATGTTTGTTAAAAAAAAAATAATAATAATAATTCATAAATAGATGCACAAACACGACTCCTCTATCGCCCAAGTGTGTCACTACTTCCAGTCTACTTAAATGTGTCTAAATGGCTGTGCTGTTATGTGTCGAACATTGTCACTGATGTGCTCTCTCTCTTTTCCTCTGTTCTCTCTGCTCTTTCTCTCTCTGCTCTCTCTGTGCTCTCTTTCTTTCTGTGTGCGTTCCGTCGCCTTCTTCTTTTCTCAGAACCACGACCACCAGAGCGAAGGTGATCTCTGACTGGTCGCGGGACGGCGGCGTGCTCCTGATGGGATATGAGATGTATCGCCTGCTGTCCCTGAAGAAGAGCTTTGTGGCGGGCCGGAAGAAGTCCAAGAAGGCCCAAGGACCGGTGGTCATCGACCTGGACGAAGAGGACCGGCATCAGGAGCTCCTCAAAGGTCAGTAGGTCAAAGGGCACGGTCTGCACTTTTCAGACCATGGCAGCTTTTCTTACATCAACGCAAGGCCATCTGCACACCAGGCTTTTTCTCGTTCTAATGTGTCACCCTTTGTTAGAACCCATGTTACTGTAGATAACAGTCACACAGTAGCTCCGTCACTTTAGCATGACTCACAGCTGCCATTTATGAGTGACTCAGATAACATGAGTCACATAGATGAATTTGAACATAAAGTAATTGCTTGGATCGTACTCCTACATACACATCTTCAGGGCTACCATTGTACCCGAAATGGCTCTTAACGTGACATCCCCCCTCTCTCTCTCTCTTCCTCTACCCTCCTGTAGGCATAGAGAAGGCCCTGTCTCGCCCCGGCCCGGACTTGGTGATCTGTGACGAGGGCCACCGCATTAAGAACTGCCACGCCAGCACCTCGCAGGCCCTGAAGAACATCCGTACTCGGCGGCGTGTGGTCCTCACGGGATACCCCCTCCAGAACAACCTGATAGAGTACTGGTGCATGGTGGACTTTGTCAGGCCTGACTTCCTGGGCACCAGGCAGGAGTTCAGTAACATGTTTGAGAGGCCCATTCTGAACGGGCAGTGTGTGGACAGCACGCCGCAGGACGTCCAACTGATGAGATACCGAAGTCATGTCCTCCATAGCCTGCTGGAGGGCTTTGTGCAGAGGTGAGACTGAGAGATCTCTGGCTTGGTGCAGCTGGTTAGAACCCACATTAACTGATGCTAGTGCAGTATCTCTTTTCTGGGACACTTTATAGGCCAGTTTCCCAGATGAAGTCTGTTCCTGGACTAAAGAGCACTTTCAAATAGAGATTCTAGTTGTAGTCAGGTTCTGTTTGTTCGTGAACGTGGAGACCCACAGTATACGGCAGAGATATTTGTGGTCTAACTCGGGTTGTGTTTGTTTCCAGGCGTGGTCATGACGTGTTGAGAGACCAGCTCCCCTCCAAGGATGAGCACGTGATACTGGTACGACTGTCGCCCCTGCAGAGGGCCCTCTACACAGAGTTTATGAACCGCTTCAGAGAGGCAGGCAACAGCGGCTGGCTCAGCCTCAACCCACTCAAGGCCTTCTGCGTCTGCTGCAAGGTGTGTGTGTGTGTCTCTGTTTTGGCATGCACAGGAATTAAAAACCGTTGTGAAGTACATGTATATCATATTCTGTATACATGTCCACATTTTCATTCAGACGTCATCCTAATATTGTAGTAATGTTTGCCTGCAACCAGATCTGGAACCACACAGATGTGCTGTACGAGGCACTGCAGAAGGAGAATCTGGCCAATGAGCAGGACCTGGACCTGGATGACATCACCAACAGCCACGCCCGCTGCCCCGCCCCCAACCAGAAGGGCAAGCCTCTGGAGGACCCCAACAGCATCGGAGGGCTGAGTCTCAACGCTCTGCAGGAGAAGGCCAATCAGGTCATCACCTACGAATGGGTACGCAGCCACACTTCACTACCAAGCCTTTGGTTTTCCACTCCGTTTAAGTGGCAGTTGGTTGTCATCGTGGATTTATGCCGCTTGGGAAACAATTTGAGGACTGCTCATTTAGCATACGTTTCAGTGAAAACTGGTTATTACCGGTGCACTACAATTACACTGTACTGACTTATCTCTCTCGCGCTCTCTCTGTTGCAGGCGAAGGAGATCATGTCTGACTATAAGCCAGGGATTTTGGAGAACTCTGCTAAGATGGTCCTGCTGTTCCACCTGATCGACGAGAGCGTCAGGAAGGGAGACAAGATCTTGGTCTTCAGGTCGGAACAAAAACAAGACCTCACGTTTGACTATTTTGTTTACTGTTTTGATCTTAAGTTTTGACACGTTTTTCTTTTAGCCATGAAAAATCTGAACGGCGGCAGGTAGCCTAGCGTCTGTGCCCTTGAGCAAGGCACTTAACCCTAATTGCTCCTGTATGTTGCTCTGGATAAGAGCGTCTGCTAAATGACGTAAATGTGAAATGGCAGCATATATAGACGGACAAACCTCATCTCAACTGGTTTAATTAGTTTGACTGTCATTTCCAAGGACCCCTCCTCACCGTATCGCCCTCTCCACTATGTCTCCTGCAGCCAGAGTTTGTCCACCCTCTCGGTCATCGAGGAGTTCTTGGCCAAGAGGCCCATACCGGCGGGCAGTGCCAGAGAGGGCCACAACCAAAACTGGCTCCGTAACCACAACTACTACAGTATGTTTTATTTGTGCTTCCCATGACTGTATTTTTGTGTGTGTACATATGCATGCATACATACAGTGCATTCGTAAAGTATTCAGACCCCTTTTTCCACATTTTGTTACGTTATACATACAGCCTTGTTCTAAAATTGATATTTTTTTTTTAAAGATATGTTCCTCATCAATCTACACACACGAACCCATAATAACCAAGTGGGAAAACAGGTTTTTTGAAATGTTTGCAAATTTAAGAAAAGACAGATACTTTATTTACATAAGTATTCAGATCCTTTGCTATGGGACTCAAACTGGAGCTCAGGTGCCTCCTGTTTCTGTTGAACATCCTTGAGCTGTTTCTACAACTTGATTTGGAGTTAGTGCAACAGATCACAAAGCTCCCGGTTCGGATCGCGGTTTTCAGACGCGGATGGGATCAGCAACAGAAAAAGAGGAGACAAATATAACTGTGCTGGTATCTGGCATTCAGGTCCTCTCCAATGGCAGCCTTGACATCTCTAGTGACTGTGCCGCCATTCCTCACTTAGGGCCACGGATTGTAGAATCCTTGTTTTCAGAGGTAGGATCATGGACACAGACAGTTTCTGTGCTCAATAGGGTTGAGTTTTGAGGGGTTTGAGCTCCTGGAGGACCTCCTCTGCCACTTTCACGTCATCATCAGACAAGGTGACGATGTCTTAATGTTTTTTTCAGGGTCTTGTCTGTCACTGCCGCTCAAGATAGCTCTCCAACATGTCATAAGTGGAGGTCCATCTTGTTGTGACATGGTGTCTGAGCTTGTGGGTCGGAAGCTGTAACATTTCCTGCTTGGTCTCAAGCACATGAGCGGCTGTTGTGTTTCGGTGGAAAGAGGAAACCACGTTCCTGATCCTCCCAAGGGGGCGGTCCATCTGGTTCGCTGAGATTCCCCTTTGGGATGCTAAATTGATCACATGTGCAAAGAAAGCTATGTGTGGCCCCAGTCCAGCCTCTATCACTGCATTTATTTGGTGGTTGGGATATTGCTATCGGGCCTCTCTAGCTTGCACTCTGCTACTGCTCCTAGCAGTACCTGCGCAGGATTTGTGCCTGTGTGACTCATAGAAGGGGCCTGTCTGTAGCACCGGACTTTATCTCCCACTCCTCTGTGGTGTAGTGAGCAGTCACAGTCATGTAGATTTCTGTTACCCTGGAGGTCCACTCCTCTGTGGTGTAGTGAGCAATCACATAGCTTTCCGTTACCCTGGAGGTCCACTCCTCTGTGGTGTAGTGAGCAGTCACAATCACATAGCTTTCTGTTACCCTGGAGGTCCACTCCTCTGTGGTGTAGTGAGCAGTCACAGTCACATAGCTTTCTGTTACCCTGGAGGTCCACTCCTCTGTGGTGTAGTGAGCAGTCACAGTCACATAGCTTTCTGTTACCCTGGAGGTCCACTCCTCTGTGGTCTGGTGAGCAGTCACAGTCACATAGGTTTCTGTTACCCTGGAGGTCCACTCCTCTGTGGTGTAGTGAGCAGTCAGTCACATAGCTTTCCGTTGCCCTGGAGGTCAACCCGTCTGTGGCGAGGGCAGCAGAGGATGCCTTGGATGATTCGTAGACAATTTTGATATTTTCCTATTCATAAAGATCTGGCACGATCTTCATACTGAAGTGGGTGCGGTGCGCGAGGGGATTTCGTAGCGTGGCTCAAGCACTTTCACCATATTTTGAAACCCTTTATTTTCCACAACAGCGTATGGCCTCATGTCTGCAGAGATAAACATCCCAATAGATTTGGTGATGGCTTCAGCCCGGTCTGAATCTGCAGCAAAGGGCTTAAATGCCACGGTGAGAAGTTGTTGTCTTCTTGGCTGAGTTTTTTTTGTTTTTTTTTTGGAGTTTGCCAAAAGGCACCTAAAGTACTCAAAGACCATGAGAAACAAGATTCTCTGGTCTGATGAAAACAATATTGAACTCTTTGGCCTGAATGCCAAGCGTCACGTCTGGGGGAAACCAGGCACCGCTCATCACCTGGCCAATACCATCCCTACGGTGAAGCATGGAGGTGGCCGCATCATGCTGTGGGGATGTTTTTCAGCGGCAGAGACTGGGAGACCAGTCAGGATTGAGGGATAGATGAACGGAGAAAATTACAGAGATCCTTGATGAAAACCTGCTCCAGGTTGAACCCTGGACTTGAACCCGATCGAAAATCTCTGGAGAGACCTGAAAATAGCTGTGCAGCGACGCTTCCTATCCAACCTGACAGAGCTTGAGAGGATCTGCAAAGAAAATGGGAGAAACTCACTAAATATAGGTGCCAAGCTTGTAGCGTCCTACCGATGAATACTGGAGGCTGTAATCGCTGCCAAAGGTGCTTCAACAGAGTACTGAGTAAAGGGGTCTGATTGCTTATGTATATGTGATATTTCCGTTTTTTAATTTTTAATACATTTGCCTTAAATGTCTCAACCACTGCTGTCTTCACATCTCCCTGACTCCATTTATCCAGTGATATCTTTTACTGTAGTTATACACACGTGTTATTCAGCCTCTCCAACCCATGTTGCCGATTTTCCTATTGACTTACATTGACTATCGCCACCTGCTGGTTATCTTGGTATCTCTCCATTGTTCTTGGTGCCTGCGTGTTGGAGACCGGGGAATGACTCTTTCTATGGTTCCTTTCTTTAGGACTGGATGGGAGCACATCTGCCTCCGAGAGAGAGAGACTCATCAACCAGTTCAACGACCCGTCCAACACCTCCACTTTGGTCTTTCTGCTTTCCACCAGGTAATAGACCTCAGGAACACACTGGCAGAAATAATTATCATTTGTTTATCATCCTGCTTCTGTACAGTCACACTAGAAACCACGTTCGTTACAAACACAATCCCTCATTCACGCTCACTCACTCACTCACTCACTCACTCACTCACTCTCTCACACACACACACAGTCTCACACACACACAGTCTTACACACACAAAACATACACACTTCAGGTCAGTGACGTGTGCTTCTCCCCATCCCCAGGGCTGGCTGCCTGGGGGTAAACCTGATCGGGGCTAACCGTGTGGTGGTTTTCGATGCCTCCTGGAACCCCTGTCACGACGCCCAGGCTGTGTGTAGAGTATACCGCTACGGCCAGAAGAAACCCTGCCACATCTTCCGCCTGGTCTGTGACTTCACCCTGGAGAAGAAGATCTATGACCGACAGATCTCCAAGCAGGGCATGTCTGGTAAGTAACCAGCTAACCAAACAAACGCATAGAATGGAATAGAATAGATACTGACTACAGACGGACTACACACTGGCCTGCCGAGTCTACTAGGCTTACTATTGCGTGAACCTCTATCGGTACTGCAGAGTCTACGCTTACCCCAAGCCCCCCCTGCTAGTTGCACTTCATCCGGCCAGTCCACTTCACTAGCACACACTACATCCTCTGAGCTCTGTCGGACTCTGCGAAGTCATGACTCCTCTCAGGCTAAGTGCACTCCATTGCATCCCTACTCTACTTCACGTGCACCACGGCCAAAGTGCTTTGACGCAATTGTTTTTTTTTAAAAACACGATGCATCGGTCCTCTCCAATTTCAGCTCTGCTGTACACACAAACAGAGAAGGCCCACGCTCTTAGAATTGTAGTTGAAAAATAACACCTGGTTTATTCCATTTGTATACACAGCCAGGGTTTGCTGTATGCCAGGTTTCATGTCGCACGCCGATGCCTTTTCATTTAGCTGCTGATGGTCCTATGCACCCAGGGAGGGTCTGAAGGCGCACAATCTTCTTCTCTGTATTGGTGTAGTAGACTAACTCCTTCCCTCAATCCCTCTTCTCTGCAGACCGAGTGGTGGATGACCTGAACCCCATGCTGTCGTTCACACGGCGGGAGGTGGAGTCTCTGCTGCACTTTGTGGAGGAGGAGCCTGACGTGTCAGAGGTGCAGCTGCAGTCCCGCCAGGAGATGGAGGCGAGCATCAGACAGGCCTGCCAGCTCTACCCTCACTTAGTCACCAAGGTAACAGATCATCTATGTACACACTCTACATCAGACAGGCCTGCCAGCTAAACCCCCACTTAGTCACCAAGGTAACAGATAATCTATGTACACACACTACATCAGACAGGCCTGCCAGCTCTACCCTCACTTAGTCACCAAGGTAACAGATCATCTATGTACACACACTACATCAGACAGGCCTGCCAGCTCTACCCTCACTTAGTCACCAAGGTAACAGATCATCTATGTACACACTCTACATCAGACAGGCCTGCCAGCTAAACCCTCACTTAGTCACCAAGGTAACAGATCATCTATGTACACACTCTACATCAGACAGGCCTGCCAGCTCTACCCTCACTTAGTCACCAAGGTAACAGATCATCTATGTACACACTCTACATCAGACAGGCCTGCCAGATCTACCCTCACTTAGTCACCAAGGTAACAGATCATCTATGTACACACACTACATCAGACAGGCCTGCCAGCTCTACCCTCACTAAGTCACCAAGGTAACAGATCATCTATGTACACACACTACATCAGACAGGCCTGCCAGCTCTACCCTCACTTAGTCAAAGGTAACAGATCATCTATGTACACACTCTACATCAGACAGGCCTGCCAGCTCTACCCTCACTTAGTCACCAAGGTAACAGATCATCTATGTACACACTCTACATCAGACAGGCCTGCCAGCTCAACCCTCACTTAGTCACCAAGGTAACAGATCATCTATGTACACACTCTACATCAGACAGGCCTGCCAGCTCTACCCTCACTTAGTCACCAAGGTAACAGATCATCTATGTACACACTCTACATCAGACAGGCCTGCCAGCTCAACCCTCACTTAGTCACCAAGGTAACAGATCATCTATGTACACACTCTACATCAGACAGGCCTGCCAGCTCTACCCTCACTTAGTCACCAAGGTAACAGATCATCTATGTACACACACTACATCAGACAGGCCTGCCAGCTCAACCCTCACTTAGTCACCAAGGTAACAGATCATCTATGTACACACTCTACATCAGACAGGCCTGCCAGCTCAACCCTCACCTCATCCCCAAGGTTAGAACTACACTAGATAAATAGATAGATCTGTGCACTCTGACTTCTAGGAAGATTTGAATCTACTTAACCCCAATATTTCTCCCAAGTTTTCACCATCATTGTAAAGCCCTAGTTATTTTGTTGCATTGACAAAGTAATTGCTGAAGATTATCATTTATTTAATGTGGTTAGTGATTCATTTTAAGGTATAAAAAAAACCAACAACAACATTTTAAAATGCCCAAAAAGAGTAGAACCGGCTCACCTCCTTTTACACTATGCTTTGACTATTAGATGTTAAAAACATTTAAGGATTCGTTTCACCATATTAAAATGAGAGTTCGGTTCAAGTAACAGGTTTTGTGGTGGAAACTGAATGGGTCTAGCGTTACACGGCAACCACGTTACCCATAGATATACAGGGTAGCATTTTTTAAATCAATTTGCTCTTTTTTTGTGAATCTTGCATTCCCTTCAATTGCTTGTTACACATGACAAGCTTTTATTCCCCTTGTCACAAGGAGATTAATGGCTAATTTGAGATGAAATCGTCAACCCTGTTACTTTAGGTGTGTGTGTGTAATATATATTAGTGCCTTCGGAAACTATTCAGACCCCTTGACTTTTTCCACATTTTGTTACATTCCAGCCTTATTCTAGAATGGATTAAATAAATACAAATCCTCAGCAATCTATACACACATACCCCATAATGACAAAGTGAAAACAGGTTTTTAGAAATGTTTGCAAATGTATTAAAAATGAACAGAACTACCTTATTTACATAGGTATTCAATACTTATGTGAATGTAATATTTTAAAAAATATATAAATTAGCAAAAAATTCTAAACCTGTTTTTGCTCTGTCATTATGGGTATTGTGTGTAGATTGACGAGATTAAAAAAAACTATTGAATCCATGTTAGAATAAGGCTGTAACCTAGCAAAATGTGGGAAAAGTCAAGGGGTCTGAATACTTTCTGATGGCGCTGTACATATCTATAAACACCATACCCTATTAAACACTCTACCCACACCTGGTCACCAAGGTAAGAACTACAATAGAGTTCACTATTTCATATGGGATGGGTTTGGTGCCCAACTGTTAAATAACCTCTATCATTTATAATGAACGTACAAAGCAAGCTCTTTCCATGACAGCCTTGATTCACCTGGTCAGTCTAACACTGTGATCCCTTATTGATGTCACCTGTTAAATCCAATTCAATCACTGTAGATCAGGGGTTGGCAACCTAAGGCACGCGTGCCAGCCATGGCACGTGAGGGTATTTGCTTTGGCCACCCCCCAAAAAATAAAAAAATTAATGGATACATTGTTTTATTCTACATTGTTTGCTAAGCCTTGGCTTGACGTTTATTTTCTCACTTATTACATTTTTTTTATAAACTGGAGAAGATAATTTAAATTGCATTGGTATGTCAATCCTGATTTAGCCAATGGGCTTTCATGATTTTGCAGGAGTTTCATATTATTAGTTCAGTGCAAGATGACCCGCCTCGCCTCTCCCGCCAAATTCAAAACCAAGTCCGCACTGAAGACGAGAGATTAGTTTTCACGTGGCTATCAGCTAGCAAGCCTTCTTTTGTTATTTCAAAAAGTTCAGGGGGCAAAATGTCATCAGCAAAGAAAAATAAGGCAGATGTCTGCTCATTTATTGCCTCTTGGACTAAGGAATATGGATAAGTTTTACTGAAGGACCGGTCTGTTTGCGCCCCTGTGTTGTAAAACTGCTGCTTGTCGGACATCAAGTGTACGACGTCATTGTGAAACGAGACATGAGAAAAAGGTCACGGGTGAGGGGGACACGGCTGAAGGAATGCAGGGCCGTGGAGGCGTTCCTCAGCAGTTCGCAGGCGTTATTTGATGGATTGCCTAACGAAGACACAATCATCTCATAGATCAAAGACATGCCTGCGTCTGTCAGAACTGTTGAAAGGCGCGTTACAGAGACTGTTGAAAATGTATAGGAGCAGCAAACTGTTGCTTTAAAAACAAAACAAAATGCACCTATGTGGCTCTTGATGAGAGTGGATGTGAATAACGTTCCACGTCTGGCAGTTGTTGCAAAGGTACTGTGATTCAGAGCAGGTACGCGAGGAGCTGCTTTGTCTCGGACCCATGCCTGATACTACTAAAGGGGAAGATGAGGCAAAAGCCTTCACAGATCATTTTGAGGAGAGCGGTGTCGTTTTTCTTAAAAACATATTCGCTATTACAACTGCCGGTGCCCCCGCTATGGTGGGGAGACAAAAGATTTTGCAGAGCTGATTTTGAAGATGAGCTTGGCCACCCCGTGTCACTGTATCAAGAGAATCTGTGTTCTAAGATCAAGCCTGTGTAACAGATGTGAAACGGCTAGCTTAGTTAGCGTGGGCGCTAAATAGCGTTTCAATCAGTGACGTCACTTGCTCTGAGACCTTGAAGTAGTAGTTCCCCTTGCTCTGCAAGGGCCGCGGCTTTTGTGGAGCGATGGGTAACGACGCTTCGTGGGTGACTGTTGTTGATGTGTGCAGAAGGTCCCTGGTTCGCGCCCGGGTATGGGCGAGGGGACGGTCTAAATTTATACTGTTACACCTGTGGTGCTAATGGACAGTGCCTCTGTTTAGCGAGCTGTGGAATCCTTCCGTTTTTGTGGGCAAATTAGATATTCAATAGACACTTAGTTGTAATGCACCGTATGACAATCATAACTGGCACGCAGGGCGTTAGAAATGGTAGGATCAATTGTAAATTGGCACTCCACACACGAAAGGTTGCCGACCCCTGGTGTAGATGAAGGGGAGGAGACCGGTTAAAGCAGGATTTTTTAGCCTTGAGACGTGGATTGTGTGTGCGTGCCATTCCGAGGGCGAATGGGCAAGACAAAATATTTAAATGCCTTCGAACGGGGTATGGTAGTAGGTACCAGACGCACCGGTTTAAGTGTGTCAAGAACTGCAACACTGTAACAAAACACAAAATTGCACTCAACAGTTTCCTGTGTGTCGCAAGAATGGTCCACCATCCAACTTGACACAACTGTGGGAAGCATTGGAGCCAGTATCCCTGTGGATTGCTTTCCAACACTTTGTAGAGTCCATGCCCCGACGAATTGAGGCTGTTCTGAGGGCAAAGTGGGTTGCAACTCACAATTAGGAAGGTGTTCCTAAGGTTTTGTACACTCAGGATATAATTATCATTTTACTCAAACTACTCTCCATGCCGGTCTCTCTAGCAACCCTTCCACCACGATTCTCTCCTGGTGGACCGGCGGGAGATGAAGCTCACCAAAGCAGAGAAGAAGGCTGCCAAAAAGAGCTACGAGGACGAGAAGCGTGCGTCGGTGCCCTACACGCGGCCCTCTTACGCCCACTACTACCCCGCCAGCGACCAGAGCCTCACCAACATCCCTGCCTTCAGCCAGCGCAACTGGTGAGATGGTCCCCCAAAGACAGACATTCTCTTAGTTCCTGTTTTCACCCGAACAATCTATTTTCTCAGGAACATACTATACAATACTACAGTTGCTTAGTCAATGTGATACCAAGTTTTTAATTCCTTTAAACTGTTCTTTTAACCCTCCACCCTCAATTTGGACTGCCAATTCACCACCCTCTCATCTTTCCTCTCCCTTGACCCCCCCCCCCCACCCTTTCAGGCGCCCACCCCCTCGCCAAGATGAGAAGCCCGTGGCCAGCGTCCGCCCCGTTCAGTCAACTCCAATTCCCATGTTGCCTCGCCAGGCGTCTCATGCCTCCGCCTCCACGGCAGACTCCGACTCCAGCTCGGGCTTTCCCGTCAACTACCTGCAGAAGGCAGGCGTCTTCGTCCAGAAGATCGTCACCACCACAGATATCGTGATACCAGGAACCAACAGTTCAACTGATGTCAAGGCCAGGATCAGTGCAGGAGAGAGCATCCACGTCATCAGAGGAACTAAAGGGACCTACATCAGAACCTGTGACGGGAGGATCTTTGCCATCCGTGCTGCAAGCAAGCTCAAGGCAGGGGAGGAGAACTCAGCCGTTGCACCCAAAAGTAGCAATCCCAACTCAACTCTTAGTCAGTATAAATTCTACCCGTTTGGTCCATATGGATCTGTTTTTGAGTGCTGATGGTTTCTGTTAATCTAGACCAGAGAGCAGTATCTGACCCGTCTGTCTTCCCTCCCCTCCCTCAGACACCCAGAAGGCATCGGAGGACTCGACGAACGGCACCAGCGGCTGTGTGACTCGCCCGCTCTCCCCTGACAGCCCCGAGATCCTGAGCGAGCTCCAGAGGTACACAGCTGCAGCCGGAAACAAGATGCAGCAGCAGCTGGCCTCCAAGGCTCTGTCTGCAGGATCCTTGGAGACGGCACTGGCAGAGAGCACCAATGGCAGCAGCGTGACCAGCCATGCCAAGCCCTGTGGAGAGACCTCGGCCCAGCCCAACACAGACTCCACGGCCGCCCTGGACCTGAAGGGCACCAAGCGCAAAGCCTCCACCCCGTCTGCTGACGAATGGGCCAACAACAAGCAGCTGGCCCCCGGCAAGCGCACCTCGGCCCCGTTGCCCCCCCGGGGCTTTCCCTTCACCAGGGGTTACGGCCTCCCGCCCATGGGCCTCAACCCGGCCATGCTGGGCTCCATTGAGCAACCCCTTTTCATGGGAGCTGGCTCACCCTACTTCCAGCCACACAGCCAGATGGGTGACCCCTGTCTCATGTTCCCCATGACCTCTGACACCTTCGGCCTGGGTGACGGCACCCTAACTAGCTCCTCCTCCAGGTCTTCCTCCTCCACCACTACCAGCTCCTCCTCGGCTGCCTCTGACTCAGCCTCCCTGGCTCCCTTCATGCTGGGTGCTGGCATGCTGCCCCCAGATTTCCCCATGTCCTACGGCCAGTCCGTGGGCATGTACCCTAGCTCGCTGCTCCCCGGGGGGCTCCCGGCCGCCACCCCAGGCCCCGCTGGCTCCAGCTTCCTCTCCCATTTCCCCTCCTCTGGCCTGATGGGGGCGGGGCTGGGTCGCTCTGACGCCCACGGCTCGGCAGAGAACGCTGGTAGTAGCTCAGACAGCGATGACGATGATGTCATTGAGGTGACTGGACAATGAGAGCCTCCAACCGTAGGGAGGAGGCATGTGGGTTGTAGGGGACAGTTAGTGGATTGTTAGTGCTAGATCTGGAGAGGAAGCGAAGGGACAATCATTCAGAAAATGAGTCTGTATTGGAATATAACACAAACTGGACAAAGCAACAAATCCTTATGCTGAATATCTAATTTAAAAATAAGAAAATAGAAGAACTGAGCACCAGAGAGAACGTAGATGAAAAGGAAACGGACTTGGGGCTTCCAAAATGTTCTGTCCTGTCCTTATTCAAATCACTGAAGCGACAGCTGGGTTTGAACCTGCAGTGACCCTAAATCGCCACCAGGGTGTACTGTTTGTTCAGAAGACTGACTAATTCGCTTGGTTGTCTTCTAAAACTTTTTGCATTTTTCCAACAGTTGATGATAGACTAGGTTAATAACTAACTGACAGTAGACTAGAGTTAATAAATCAAATTGAGAGACATAGTTGGTAGTAATTATGGTATGGCACAAAATATCTGTTAGACGATATTGTTCTTGATTGTCATTATTTTCTACTGAATATTATTTTATATGGTAGTCCTACTCTAAAACTGTTTTCAAAATCAATTTGATTTGCTCTTGAATTAACTGCCAGGACAGAAGTGTTGGATGACAATCCGAAAATGGGCGAGTCGAGACTGAAGTCAAAGAAACCGTTAGGCTCTTTGTTGGGTGAAAATCTAAAAAGTATGAACCTTCAACTCAAAGAATGTACGCTTATTTACGCCTTTAATGCAGATCTTGGGACAGGCGTCACTTTTGGGAAGATCTGATTTCCACGTTTTATGTCATTTTCTGCATTTTTCTGATTTGATTGCCTTGTCTACCGGTGATGATGTGAAAACATTGCTCTTGCGAAGGGCCAACTGTCCAAAGGGACGGTGAATTGAAAATGCCTTGCCTCTGTCTCTGAATGTTACCCAGTGGGAGTAGAGAAACAGCGAGACGGGCAGTCCTAGGGACCTGGATCTCACCCATAGTCTTACTGTAGCTTCTCTAAGTGATGCAAATATGACCTGTGACACCTCTGTGTGTGTCTCCTTCCCTGTCTGTTTCTGCACTGGGTACCCAAGTGTTCTAGAGTAGAGAACTTGTCTCATAATGGCTCGCTCTGTCTCGTGGATAGCTTGAACACTTGTTTTCTGCTCCTTTGTCTCATCTCTGGCATATGTGATTTCAACTGGAAAAACAAACCAGGGTTCAAGGGGTCATTGTCAAACCAAAATAATTTGAGCAAATTGAAAAATAGCTGTGCCAAAAAAAACTTCAAGCACTCTCCAGAGAGGATTATTCTCTGACGCGACCAAATGTCACCAACTGCTATTGGCCTAAAGAAGAGGGTGTCTTTCGAATTTGGTCACAGAATGTTATTACTGACTTTGTTGTGAGCTCATTGTAAAGGGGGGGGGGGGGTTAAGTGTGTGAGACCTGGTTCTGTTTAATAAACAGCACTTTTCATTTTCGTTACTTCTGACTGTTACTGCCCCTCTCATTACTTGCATAGACTGACTGTCTCAATCCAACCTACTTTGGGAAGAGGGAAGGCCAGCCCACCACCTCCACCAAGTCCCTAGCCTTGAGTCTCTTCAGCAAGAGCTTTAAACTCCAATTCTTGCATTTATTACGATACCCTCGTATCATCGGACTTGTTCTTCTTTTCATTCATAACACACTTAATGTGCTTTTCTTTTTTCAACATTTGAATTTACCAAATTCATGTATTTATGACAGTGCATATTTATTCATTCTAATTTTAAATGTTTGTACTTTTTTTGTTCTGTTTTTGTTTGTAAGGGGATTTTTTTTGTATGTTCATTTACTGGAACATGGCAATTATTGTGTTCCATGACTTGAGAAATGTGATTTATTAGACATCTGACTCAGTGTGTGAGTTTCAGAACCATCCATTCACGGGCGGTCAAACCACTCATTAGCAGAGAGAAAATGTCACCCAGTGCTTTTGTTTTTTGTTCATATCATCCAGATGTTCATTTGAATCTATATATCCTAATGGCAAATGAAAGCTAGTTCCCTCAGTTTAATGTTTTCAGTTGTTGTACCACTCAATCTTTTTCGTAGCTTTCTACTTGAATTTCAGTATTTATTTATAAATCGATTCAGTCAGCCACCAACTGACTGTCCAGTAAATTCCATTTAGTTAAAAGGGATACTTCGGGAAGTTAGAGGTAGTTTTTGCGAGCCAATGCTAACTAGCGTTGGCACAATGACAGGAAGTCTATGAGTATGTGCTAGCATGGTTAGCAAAGCCTGTACAGTACATAGTTTGTGAATGGACATGTAACAATGGATGGCTTTAAGATCTTTTGTAAATAAAATAATGTTTTGAATGGCATTTCAAGTTCATTTACTTTGATAAAAACGCAAATGTTTAATCACACACTATCTTATCTTACACACAGATCCTCAAGCCCTATCTGAACATAAGTAACTCTTTCGCTTAACTTTTGGAGGGAACTGAGCATTGTCTAGAGACCTGTCCAGAGTCATATGCATCAGATGACATGACCTAAAATCAGATGAAGAGGGCAAAATTGCGAATAGCTGTCAGCCTAGATGACAATGCATTTTTTTTTTAAAGTTGAAACAAACACGTTTGATCAAAACTGTTATCTTTACACAGAGACAGGTTTACTGTTTTGTATGTAGAATGAATTTATAGTTGTTGTCTGGTGCGTGCTTTTAGTGTTTACAACAGCTTGGGTGAAATGAGCTGTCTGCCAGCCTTCAAGTTGAGAATGTTGACATGTTGTGACTATGAAACGGAGGTTCTGTACGTCGACTTCGCCAGTGTATATCTTAAATTACTTAGAAGCCTTAGATTTTCATCATCAGCTATGCAAGCAGATTCTGTTCAGTTGTATCTGGGAACAAGTGCTTTTACGTGTCGTAACATTGTATTAAAAAAAAAAGGGATTCCATGATGTCTGCTTTTTCCAGGAAGCTTGGCCACGGTGGACTGGATGTCACTTGACGCGTTTACCGCTCTTTGATGTTGTAAGCTCTGTGTTGCCGTCTGATCTATAATGTAAAGTTGTAACGGCTTGGGAATGGGAGATGCGGGCAGAGATCTGGGACTGTCACACTGCCATGGTTTTCTCTCCCCTTATGGGTCCTCTTACATGACCAAGATGCGTGGACATTTGTGTGTTTTTGAATTGAAGACTGTTTGGGTTGCCTAACTTTGGCCTTTTACATAAACCAACCCTTTACATAAGTCGAACGTTCACAGGGATTTGGGTCATGCAAATTGTCTCCCTCACCGCCATCGCACGCTCACAATTTAACCTCGCAGTACCGCTGGTTTGTCTTTTTGATTCTGTAAAAGCAGAACTGTTATTCAGAGAGATGCATCAATATTCCAAAATGCTGACATTGACATTAGAAAACACTATCCGAGCAGTACAATTGCGTCCAGTGTTGTGGTTCTTGTTCTCCATAAGGAAAGTTCCACTGAGGCATCCCAGATCCAAGCATGTCTCATCTGAGTCTCGATAAAACAGCCTTTGTCTCGTGTTTTTTATCACTGTAAGTGAACAAGCGGATTATAACTCTGCTTACTTTACACATTTTTGGGGGTTTGTTTGCGGGCGTGTCCATTTGTATGCCTGTCTTCAGAGGACAACGTGCAAACGCACCATTGTTCTTTGCCAGTCAAAGGTCCCTCAAATGTTGTTTTTGGTAGCCAGCCATTATTCACTGTATTTCCTGCCAGTGAGCTATTCACGTTATCTCGGTTTGATATCAGATCAGATTTTGCTGTGCTCTCTCTATCTGTGATGTTTGATTCTCAGAGTTCTGCTGGCAGAGGGCTTTGTCTTTTTTTACACCTGAGAAATGTGAATTCTTTAGTGTAATATTTTTTTATGGCAATTAATTACTGAATAAAATGAATGTGTATGCAGTTATCCCAGTCATTTCTGTCTCTTTAATCAATGCATGTTCAACCTTATTTTACCAGGTAAGTTACCTGGGGAATAGCTACAGGGGAGAGGAGGGATGAATGAGCCAGATGGAAGCTGGGGATGATTATGTGGCCTTGAGGGCCAGATTATAATTTAGCAAGGACACCAGGTTTTTACACCCCTACTCTTACAATAAGTGCCATGGGATCTTTCGTGACCACAGAGAGTCAGGACACCTGTTTTAACGTCCCATCCAAAAGACTGCATACACAGAGCAAGGTCCCCAATCACTGTCCTGGGGCATTGAGTTTGGTCTAAAAACATGAGGAAAGAGTGCCTCTAACTGGGCCTCCAACACCACTTCCAGTAGCATCTGGTCTCCCATCCAGGGACTGACCACAACCAATGCTGCTTAGCTTCAAAGGTAAGCCAGCGGTGGAATGCAGGGTGCTGCTGTCCATCTCCAAACATGTCAGTTTGAATACATGTCAGTTTTAGTAGTCAGATTAGCTTCTCACTACTCAGACAGCTAACACTCCATTTGTAGCCAGTCCAGGAAACATCTATAGAATTCCATATAGAATCCCTAAAATGTAATAAGATCTCTGGCAAAAAAATAACATCATGATGATATTTGAGGTAAGTATTCCAGGTGGGCGGAGAGATGGACCAGGGATGATGTGAACACACAGGCCAATCCTTATTATTTTATCACAAAAAAAAAACGGATTGCAAGAGAATCCTCTAAGCAAATAAATGTTGGGAATTAGGCTATGCATAAAGAGCTGGAGGCTGACAGGCAGGCACTGAGACTGGAGCATCCCTTGACTGCTGTGTGGTGGGGGTGACACAAAATTGTGCTGAATTTGAAATCTAGTCTCTGAAGAGCAGCCTAGCCTAGATCATAATCCAAGTAAAAAAGCTATCCATGACCCATAAACGGGTTGGTTGTTTAGCAACAAACTATGGTGCAAAACAAACAGGGTTGGTAACAATTTAAACAATATTTTGCTTCCAATGTTTATTGAAAATGCATACATTTGCACAATGAGCACTAGTCTCTCAAACGCATCATTACAGCTGTTGGTTAGCTAGCTACTGCATTTGAACCATACTAGCATTGACATGAGGTCAGTCAAAACACCTCAAATCAAGACATGGTATCAAAAACCAGATTAAACTAGCTGCAACGAGTCACGATTCCCCACAGGGCAGGTTCTTGTCATTGTTGGTAGCTATCTGGCCATCCAAAATCACAGCATCTCACAGACTTCTGTTTGTCAGCGAACCCACCATAGGCTGCCCTACCATGTGGAGCGAAATGAGGGTGAACGGGTATCTGGCGAGTGGAACAAGTTGGCGGGTACACCGGAATGGTTGTCAGACATGGAGATGGAGTCAGGGGAACCCATAGAGGTCGGTAAGAAGACGGGCAGGGGGGAAAAAGAAGAAAGTGGAACACATTAAGAGTAAATATCGAGTGCTGTAGAAGGAAATTGAACATGATGAGAGTGAGGATTAATTAACTGCGGCGGCAGGTGCGGTTCAAGACCGCTGAGTTTGAGCCTCATCCAGATGGTGATAAATATGATATTTGCCCAGTGGGAGTGAGATTTTTGGACAATGGATCCTTGCCTTCTGGCTGATCCATATATGGTGTCAGATTGGGTGGGAAAAAAGAGGTTGGGGAATGTTGGGTCGTGAAAGTGACTTGAAGTGGAATCGTGTCGTCTTTTTGCGTTTCTGCCATTCAGAGTGAGCGTGCGCTCTGCACCACACGCCTGAGGACAATACCTGTGTTTTGATGTCCTCTCCGGAGCAGGGCCCTGTTGAAAGGACTGATAACTGGAGAGGCGTTACGTGTTGAGCAGGGTCAACTGAAGTTGAAGATTCCCGTTGTCTGTGACGCCCAATGTTTGTTGCGATGCAGACCCGGTGAAGAGCGTGGAGAAAAAAAGAGAAGACACTGTCTGTACTATTGGGTTTTGATGCAGAGTCTAAAGTCAAGTTAGGATTTGTCAGTTATCCCGTGAGAGCTTTTGTCCCAAACCCATTATGGTGTTTTAGGTGTCAAGCTTATGGTCATGTGGCAGCAGTATGTAGGAGGGAGAATCCTAGATGTGAGAAGTGTGCAGGAGGACGTGAGACATAGGAATGTGTAGTATCTTTAGAAGACGTATGTTTAACTGTAGGGGTACCCACATGGTGCTGGAGATCAGAGGTGTCCATGGAGAGAAAGGCAGGTTGAGGTTGCCAGCATCAGAGTAGTACAGAAGGTGTAGTATGCTGAGGCAGGGAAGAGAATAGTAGAGGAAGATGGGTCCAGGATGAGGGATCCTGGACCAAAAAAAAGGAAAGGGAAAGGGGGATACCTAGTCAGTTGTCCAACTGAATGTATTCAACTGAAATGTGACTCACGCATTTAACCCAACCCCTCTGAAATCAGTAGAGTGGTAGGAATAGCATGTGCTTCAGTAGGTTTGTTTTTTTGGGCATTCATAGCCATGGTGATCAACTGTACTGCAGGAATGGAATGAAAATCACAGAGGATAGATGTTGTGGTGGCAGCTGTAAGAGAAGTACTTGGGTGTACGAGATTTTACTGTAGAAGAGTTACAAGGTGATTTAAACAATAGTGTCCCGTCCTCTTAGGCTGCTTGCCTGGTGCAGGATCAAATGGGGCCAAAGTAGTGGAATAGTGGTGAGGTTTTAATGGGTGTAGGGTTAGTTGGTAGGGCAATTTTTTCACATAGTGTAATGAATTCATACTACATGATAGTAGGCTGATGCAGAGTCAATACAGTAGGTGGTGGCATGCACCTATAATATTTATTTGCGGCCCTCCATAATGAAGAAGTTAAAAAAATAATAATAATAACTGTTTCCCATAGTGCTCCAGTGCACCACGCTGGCGTGACTTGACGCTTTGTGTGTTGGTGACGGTGGCAGTGAGCCCAAGACTCGTTTTTTGGTCAGTGTGTGTGAAGTGCTGGATTGCCAGTCATCTGTGATTTTATATCGGAATAACGTTGACGTAACCGAATAGGCTCTCTGACATTGTGAAGACGTCATGGATTTCGCGTGAATCTCCGATTTTTGATCACCTCGACAACATTGTTTTGAAGGCCTGTAGCTACTGCTAACTAACGTTACAGGAAAAACTCGAGCTACTGTGGCTAGCTAGCGGTGAATCCTGGGCCGATGAAAACAAGTGAGGCGCTGGTGCTAATTGTTGTCGTTTTTGGAGTTATACTACTCAAACCCTTTAATCGTCTTATGAATTCGAATGGTGGATATAAAACATCGTAACAAACTGTCAGACTTCTTTCCCTAGCCATTTAATAGCAACTTAGCAATAACAAGCTAACTAACTTAGCTTATTAGCTACTTATTCCAGCGCTTGCTAGCCAGCCAGCTAATGCTGAAGTATTAATTTAGCCAGCTAGCTAGCTGGTTGAAGTTCTTGGTATGATTTCTAAAGTACAGTAACTATTTAATATTTGTGATGTATGTAAGCTTCGAGTATGACACCGTTTGGTGTCAATTGAGAGTGATTCACAGGTTGCTACATATGTTAGCTTAGTAAATTAGCCCAGTTACCTACTCTTAATATCTAATCACACTAGTAAATTCAGTTCGGCAACTATAAAGGGTTATAGCGAGGTAGCAAAGTTTCCCCATCAAGTGTTTTTGAACAGCAATACCATTAAAGGTTCATTTAAACCACCCATTAGCATTGATCAGTCAGATTCTTTCCCCTATGAAGCATCATTGTCGAGAGTGGATGTTGTCTGTATCAGCAGATTACGTTTGTTCTTCTTGGCACTGCTGATTAACGGCCAACACGTGAGCAGCTGCAGGTCATACAAACTTACTGATCGGCCATTGCGCGATACTGACAAAAGACACAATGAATCGCTATCTGCCAGTTGCACGACAGCACTTCTTGGGTGCATTAACCAACACTAGCGTTGTGGTGAAGTCCATAAGTGCCATAGTGCTACTTCTGTATCTGCTCTCGTGGGCAGTTGACACTCCATACGCCCTGGGTGTGACGCCTGGCTACCTCTTCCCCCCTAACTTCTGGATCTGGACCCTGGTGACCCATGCTGTGGTGGAGCAGCATGTGTGGGGATTGGTGGCCAATGTTGGGACTGTCATGGCCTGTGGCCGGCTGTTGGAGCCTCTGTGGGGCGCCTTGGAGCTGCTAATCTTTTTTGCCGTGGTCAACATCTCTGCAGGCCTCCTGGCGGGCCTCTCCTACTTGCTCACGTACGTCGCCACCTTTGACCTGGACTACTTGTTTGCTGTGCGAGTCCACGGGGCACCAGCTTTCCTCGGGGGGGTGTTGGTGGCCCTCAAGCAGACCATGGGGGACACGACTGTGCTGCGGGTTCCACAGGTGAGGCTCAAAGCGTCCCCGGCGCTGGTCCTCCTCTGCCTGGCCCTGCTACGCCTCTCTGGCCTGCTGGAGAATGCCGCACCACTGGCGGCCTACAGCTTTGGCGCCCTGGCAGGCTGGGTCTACCTGCGCTTCTACCAGAGGCACAGCCGGGGCCGTGGGGACATGTCAGACCACTTTGCCTTTGCCTCCTTCTTCCCTGAAGCGGTGCAGCCAGTGGTGGGGCTGCTGGCCGGCCTGGTGCACGCAGCCCTGGTGAAGATCAAGGTGTGCAGGAAGATGGTGAAGCGCTATGACGTCGGGGCACCTTCCTCCATCACCATCAGTCTGCCGGGGGTGGATCCCCAGGACACAGAGAGGAGGAGGTGAGTGCTGTAGAGGCCCAAATAAACACACACACACTCACACAGGGATCCATTACAGCACACAGCCCATTATTTGTTTACCTTTATTATGTGGCTGACACACTTGCAAGCTGTCACGCATACACTATTTGTCCTCAGTTACATAGATGGCAGTTAGGCCTACATATCACCTCGCTCTGCACCTGGAGAGGATCAGTGGCTGTTTGAAAGGGACTCCGAGACACCTGTTATGCCATGATGTAATGCAAACATTTGCTCGGCCTTGCTTGGTAATGGGCAGACACGGTTTATTTTACAACGGACTCTGTCTGATCGTCTTACAGGCAGTTGGCGCTGAAGGCCCTGAACGAGCGACTGAAGAAGGTGGAGGACCAGTCGGCCTGGCCGAGCATGGACGACGAAGAGGACGACGATGAGGACGAGGTTCGGGCCGACACCCCGCTGCTCTCTGGACATGAGAGAACCTCGCCAGTAGGGGGGTCTAATGGTTCCCAGAACACCACGGGACAGGAGTCCAGCATCATCAGCTTTGAGGACGCCCCCTCCAGCTCATAACAGACACACTGATACACTCAGCTATACTAAGTTTTGAATAGCACACACACTAGTGACTATACACCCCCCACACACACACACACACACACACACACACACACTAGCTCTAGCAGTTTTTGACACATTGTCAGGCTTATCAGTTTTTCGCTCTGACTCGCCGAAGTTGTACACAGATTGCTCTCCTGGCCCCACCCGCATATGTCCATTGAAACATGAATGCAATGTACAAACACCTTGGACTCTCCCTAGTTTGTCACGTCTCTTCTGAATAAACTATTGAATGGTTGTACAAAATGTTTTTTTAATTACAGCTCTTTTGACCCGAGACGCCTGCTCCACACCTGCTGCTCTCGTCTGACTCCCAGACCTTGTGTCTGAGACGCTACGACCGGAGCAGAGACTCTTGGCAAACTCTCCATCTGTTGCTGTGTGTTGCTATTGTCCCAGAGCAAGCTTTCAGCAGACGGATGCAGATTCTCAATGGTTTTCTAGGTCATCCTTTTGTGCTGATTGGTGTTTAGTCTTCAATGTCTTTGACATCTTTTCTCTCTTCTCCATCACTGAAAGACAGTTATGGCCAAATATATATTGACACACTTGCACTTTTCTTAAATAATTCCCTATTACTTCTAAAATAAATTGAAATTAAAAACAAACAAACAGTAACCACACACTGGATTTTTGACAATGCAGAACCAATTTAGCTTATTTATCATTTTAATTTAGAAAGTAAAGACCAATGACATGGACAAAATAATTGGCAACCTTTGACCAAGATAACTGCATATAAACGCTTCATCAATGAGCTTGCTGCACCTTTCTGCTGACAATTTGGCCCACTTTTCAGCAGCATACTTCTATCATTCTTCAATAATTCAGGGGGGCCATCCACCAACTGCGGTTTTCAGATCTCGCCAATATGTTTTTGATATGACTTTGCTGGCCACTTCAGAACAGTCCAGCATCTCTTCTTAACCATTCCTGGATGCTTTTTGATGTGTGTGTGGGGGGGGGGGGGGGGGGGGGGGGGGGGGGGGGGGGGGGGGGTTGTTGTCCTGCTGGAAGACCCACAGCCTTCAGTGGAGACACATTTTCTGGACACTGGGTTCAACACTGGACTCCAAAACACCTGATAATCTGCTAATTTCAAGCAACCCCACAGCATTACCAAACCTCCCCCATCTTTGATTGTAGGGAGGGTGTTATTTTCATTGAAATAATAAATAATTTGTCAGTAAACCCAGATCTGTATTGCCAAAGAGTTCCGATTTTGATTCATTGGTCCACAGAACCTTTTCCCCAGGATTTAGGCTTGTTTAGGTGGGTTTTTGAGAAGTTCAAACAGGCTTTTTTTTGTCTCCAGCAGTGGGGTCTTCCTATGTTTACTAACAACCAAATTAGGCATTCAAAGAAAAGAACACCCTCCCTAAAATCAACCATGGGGGAGGTTTGATAATGCTGTAGGGTTGCTTTGCTGCCTCTGGCAGTGCAGGACATCAGGAAATCTGCAGATTATCATGGTGCTTTGGAGTGCAATGTTCAACCAGGTGTCTTTGTCAAAGGTTGTGGATCTTCCAGTAGGACAACAACCACAAACACGCATAAAAAGCACCCTGGACTGTTCTAATAGTCAGTGAAGGGTCCAGATCTGAATCACATCTGTGACGATCCATCTATGGCGAGACAGGGCACTTCTCAAACATTGAAGAATAAGAGCAATTTGTTGCTGAAGAGTGGGCCAAATTGCCAGGAGAAAAGGTACAGAAAGCTTATTGATGGCTACAGGAAGCATTTGTTGGAATTTCTTGACTGAGTACTAGCCAATAATTTTGTTCATGCCATTTGTCTTTATTTTCTAAATTAAAATTGTAAACTTAAGTTTGCAAAAATAAAACTGGTTCTGCAATGTGGAAAATCCAATAACAATGTGTGGAGATCAAACTTTTTTTACTATTTCAACTTATTTTAGAAGGGTGTCAATATATTTGGCAACAACTGTAGGTCTAGATTTTACCCCCCAGCTATTTTACCACAGCTAGATCTTCTGTTTTCAAATGTTTCCAACATTTATGGGGCACCTGATAATTGGACAAGTTGCTCTGTGGATGATGATGATGTGGTTGTTTATTGTTTATTTTTGCTCTGAAGTCAGAGTTGGATTACTCGAAGGGGAACCATGGCCATAATAGATTGAAGGTGTGTGGGTCTATCTTCCTTTTTGTTCATACTGTTGATTTGTGTTCTGTCAGAATCTTTAGTTTTTCTGGCCAGCCAGTTTAATTTAGTTTATTTTTACCCAAATGAGTGTGTAACAGGGAGAGCTAGAAGACTAGATGTTGTACACAGTGGTTTCCTGTCATTTCTGAATGGTTTTGGCCTGACAAAGTTCAGCAGCTTTTGACAATGACGGAACAATACAGCCACTGATGCAGGCTCTCTTCTCCCCAGGGAACATCTTGTCTAAATCTCTTGCTCTTTGTTTCTTTCTAGTTTCTCATTTTTTCCCCACTATCTGTGTCACGTCTCTGAATGTTGGTTAATATAAGATCTGCACTCTTGAGTCTTTAAATCAAATAACTTATTTATGAGGTTTGAAACGTTAAGGTGTGGTGAAGGATGCCAATATGGATGCAGTTCTGTTTCATTTGTTGGTGAAGGTGCCCCAAGGATTGGTTCTGACGCCGTTCTGTTTAATTTGTTGGTGAAGGTGGCCCAAGGATTGGTTCTGACGCCGTTCTGTTTAATTTGTTGGTGAAGGTGGCCCAAGGATTGGTTCTGACGCCGTTCTGTTTAATTTGTTGGTGAAGGTGGCCCAAGGATTGGTTCTGACGCCGTTCTGTTTAATTTGTTGGTGAAGGTGGCCCAAGGATTGGTTCTGACGCCGTTCTGTTTAATTTGTTGGTGAAGGTGGCCCAAGGATTGGTTCTGACGCCGTTCTGTTTAATTTGTTGGTGAAGGTGGCCCAAGGATTGGTTCTGACGCCGTTCTGTTTAATTTGTTGGTGAAGGTGGCCCAAGGATTGGTTCTGACGCCGTTCTGTTTAATTTGTTGGAGAAGGTGCCTCGAAGCTTGGTTTTCACAGATTTTCCGTGCACCAGACAGGTTCCTCAGATTTCCACTAACGATGTGTTTCTCTTTGTACTGTGACCGTTGCGCAGACTCCTATTTAGTTTCAGATATTTCTCTGTCTCTATATGAAATAAAATACGATTGTATGAAATGTAACAGTGAATCGTCTTTTTGCAACACTGGGTAGGTAGGTAGTAGTATAGGATATTTATTTAGGGTGCTGCTTGCTTGCCCCTCAAATGTGCCACTAGATGGAGCAGTTAACACAGGCGCTGATACTCTTCTGACAACAGAAACAGCTGCCCTCACCAATCTACACACAATACCCCATAATGACAAAGTGAAATTTGTTTTTTAGAACTGTTTGCACATTTAAAAAAAAAAAAAAAAAAACGGAAATACCTTATTTACATAAGTATTCAGACCCTTTGCTATGAGACTCGAAATTGAGCTCAGGTGCATCCTGTTTCCATTGATCATCTTTGAGACGTTTCTACAACTTGATTGGAGTCCGCCTGTGGTAAATTCAATTCATTGGACCTGTCTATATAAAGTCCCACAGTTGACAGTGCATGTCAGAGCAAAAACCAAGCCATGAGGTCAAAGGATTTGTCCGTAGAGCTCCGAGACAGGATTGTATCGAGGTACAGATCTGTGGAAGGGTACCTAAAAATTTCTGCAGCATTGAAGGTCCCCAAGAACACAGTGGCCTCCCTCATTCTTAAATGGAAGAAGTTTGGAACCACCAAGACTCTTCCTAGAGCTGGCTGCCTGGCCAAACTGAGCAATAGGGAGAGAAGGGCCTTGGTCAGGGAGGTGACCAAGAACCCGATGGTCACTGACAGAGCTCCAGAGTTCAAGAACCTTCCAGAAAGACAACCATCTCTACAACACTCCACCAATCAGGCCTTTATGGTAGAGTGGCCAGACGGAAGCCACTCATCAGTTAAAGGCACATGACAGCCCGCTTGGAGTTTGTCAAAAGACACCTAAAGGACTCTCAGACCATGAGAAACCAGATTCTCTGTTCTGATGAAACCAAGATTGAATTATTTGGCCTGAATGCCAAGCATTACATCTGAAGGGAACCTGGCACCATCCCTACGGTGAAGCATGGTGGTAGCAGCATCATGCTGTGGGGATTTATTCAGCGGCAGGGACTGGGAGACTATTCAGGATTAAGGGAAAGATGAACAGAGCAAAGTACAGAGAGATCCTTGATGTGAACTTGCTCCGGAGCGCTCAGGACCTCAGACTGCGGCGAAGGTTCACTTTCCAACAGGACAACGACCCTACGCACACAGCCTAGACAACGCAGGAGTGGCTTCGGGACAAGTCTCTGAATGTCCTTGAGTTGCCCAGCCAGAGCCCGAACTTGAACCCAATGGAACATCTCTGGAGAGACCTGAAAATAGCTGTGCAGTGACGCTCCACATCCATCCTGACAGAGCTTGAGAGGATCTGCAGAGAAAAATTGTAGAAACTCCCCAAATACAGGTGTGCCAAGCTTGTAGCTTTTCATACCCAGGAAGACTTGAGGCTGTAATGGCTGCCAAAGGTGCTTCAACAAAGTAGAGTAAAGGGTCTGAATGCATGTAAATGTTATATTTTTCCGTTCGTTTTTTCTTTTGGGGGGGGGGGGGGGGGGGGGGGTGCAATTTAATACATTTTTTAATGAGGCTGTAATGTAACAAAATGTGGAAAAAGTCAAGGGGTCTGAACTTTCCCAATGCGCTGTATGTCATGACATGCGCTTTGAAGTGACAAGCTTTTCCGTTGATTACTCCTAGCCTTATTTAGGTGACTTTGACTTACTTTAAAAGGCCTAATAGTAACGTTAAGAATATATCTAGCTTGACTTCTGATATGTGTGACTAACACTAACAGCCGTGATAAGGGTAGTTGAATTTGTTAAACGAAGGAAGGAAGCATAACCGGTCCACTCCCTGATTATCGTTCTCCTAGCAGCAGGATATTATGTTGGTAGATACATTTTTTTCAAAATAAGAGTCGCCCTTGCAAAAGACATGTTAATCTTTGGAAATATTGATTTATTTTTTATTTTTGCAGTACATATTGTTTTCACAGCATTGCAACCACCTTTGAACTTTATTCTACTTTGTTCTTAACATTGTATTATTAACACCAGCATTTATTTTGAAAGTTTACACCAATACTGGTATGTTGAAAGCTATTGTGTAGGCTATATTTAAAGAAATACACTTAATAAAATACAAATATATGTTATTGGAATTACTCAACAGAGTCTCCAAGTTAAATGGGTCTCTGGTGCTGGGCAATCAATTGAATAAAGAGTGATGGTGACTCATTACGCTACTTACTTCATTCAATACACTGTAATAGACTGTCCATGAGATGCATATTGGCTTGTAGAGAACACTTTACTACCTGACCTAGCTAAAGTGAGGTGGGAAATACTCAGCAGGGTCTCTACTAAGCAAATATAGACCTGAAATGAATACACACTCAACAACAACAAAAGGAAACAGTTTTTTTTAATCGAAAATAAATCACATTTATTTATTTACAAAATAAATGTAATGATTAACCAGGCTACTAGGACACAGTATAATCACACTTTCTGAACAGCAATGGAGAAAAAATATTTACAAGTTGTAGGCCGATATGTGCTTCTTCATCTATCAAGGTTAGCAGTATACAGTAAAGGCCTATTAACTAGTTTCAGCAACAACAAAACAAACGTGGATTATAAGAAGATATATTGTCAAGCTATAGGGCAGCAAAGGCACTTTTTGTAGCGTTTAGAATGCACTACGGAAGACAAGGCTGACAGTAAACAGTACAATCAAGCTTTCAGAGCAACAATGGAGAACAGTTACAAGTTTACAGGCCTCTAATGTGTTGCTTTAGCAGTATACTGTAAATGCCTATCAACCAAGATTTCTAAACCAATAACAGAGACGAGATTGAAAGATAATCCCGTTTCTGTATTGGATTATCTATCAAGGTCAACAAAGGCTTTTTCTGTAGAGTTTAAAATGTTAAACATGCACTTGCGTGCCCTTGTGACAAAGCATATTCACACTGCCGTCTAATAAGACTGCTTTACAGAATAAGCACACATAAACACCCCAACTACTAGCATCTGACTGTTTTCTAAACTGGTAGGACGAATGAGAAAAATCATAGTTTAGTGTCACATCCACTACAAATCCATGTATTGCCAGATACTGTAATGCCATGTATTTCTGAAGTGGAAGTAGTGTGTCCTTTAATTCACGTTCATACTGATTTAGGAATCCATCATTTTAAGATTTAATGTAATGCAATTACTGCTACTGCAATTACTGCTACTAATTACTGCTACTATGCTGCAGATCTACGGCTATGACTGTCCAATGTGACGTTAAGTCGACAGGCACTATTACGCGCTCAAAACGCCACCAGTTGTGCACCGTTCCAGGCACATTTGGCACAGCCTCTTTGCTGTCACAAAACAGACTCTGTAATTCCTGACTCACAAAAGACATTAACACAAATTGCTCCTTCAGATGTGATTTCAAAAGATCATTGAACCCATCAATTATTCGGTCATTGAACCACTTGTTGTCACTGCTTAATATGTTATAATTCTCTTTAGCAAGTGGAGATGGAAGACGTTTGGCGGTCTCTGGAATTTGACGTTTAGACCCAGATGAGTCATTTATCAGAACACAGATAGATTACTTTTGTCTTTCTGAAGAAAATGTTGCACTTTTTCACTATGTTACTTTTCGTACGATACAAGATAGAACACAGCTTGCTTCAGGGATTATTGGACATTCTCTAAGGTATATATTGATACTTGAGTTTGCCATGTAATGTGTACTATTCCCCAAATGGGTTATTATCTGAAAATGCTATAATAAGAGGTGTATGTTATATATGCAGGATATTTTATTTGTCAGGCCAAGCAATTGATCTGATGCTCTCCTTCTCCATGGCCGACGTGAGTAAGATATTTAAGCGTGTTAACCCTCGCAGGGCTGCCGGCTCAGACGGCATCCCTAGCCCTGTCCTTAGAGAATGTGCAGACCAACTGGCTGGTGTGTTTACGGACATATTCAATCTCTCCCTATCCCAGTCTGCTGTCCCCACATGCTTCAAGCTGGCCACCATTGTTCCTGTACCCAAGAAAGCAAAGGTAACTGAACTAAATGACTATTCACTTCTGTCATCATGAAGTGCTTTGAGAGACTAGTCAAGGAACATCACCTCTACCTTACCTGTCACCCTAGACTCAATTCAATTTGCTTACCGCTCCAATAGATCCACAGACGATGCAATCGCCATCACTCTGCACACTGCCCATCCCATCTGGACAAGAGGAATACCTATGTAAGAATGCTGTTCATTGACTATAGCTCAGCATTAGCACCATAGTACCCTCCAAACTCATCATTAAGCTTGAGGCCCTGGGTCTGAACCCCGCCCTGTGCAACTGGGTCCTGGACTTCCTGACGGGCCACCCCCAGGTGGGGAAGGTAGGAAACAACACCTCCACTTCGCTGATCCTCAACACTGGGGCCCCACAAGGGTGCGTGCTCAGCCCCCTCCTGTACTCCCTGCCCACCCATGACTGTGTGTCCTCGCATGCCTCCAACTCAAATCATCAAGTTTGCAGACGACACAACAGTAGTAGGCTTGATTACCAACAATGACGAGACAGCCTATAGGGAGAAGGTGAGGGCTCTTAAGAGTATGGTGCCAGGAAAATAACCTCTCACTCAACGTCAACAAAACAAAGGAGATGATTGTGGACTTCAGGAAACAGCAAAGGGAGCGCCCCCCTATTCACATCGACGAGACCGCAGTGGCGAAGGTTGAAAACTTCATGTTCCTCTGCATACACATCACTGACTAATTGAAATGGTCCACCCACACAACAGCACCTCTTCAACCTCAGGAGGCTGAAGAAATTTGTCATGACACCTAAAACTTTTACAGATGCACAATTGAGAGCATCCTGTCGGGCTGTATCACCGCTTGATACGGCAACTGCACCGCCCGCAACCGCAGGGCTCTCCAGAGGGTGGTGCAGTCTGCACAACGCATCACCGGGAGCAAACTACCTGCCCTCCAGGACACCTACAGCACCCGATGTCACAGGAAGGCCAAACAGATTATCAAGGACAACAACCGCCCGAGCCATTGCCTGTTCACCCTGCTACCATCCAGAAGGTCAGGACAGTACAGGTGCATTAAAGCTGGGACCGAGAGACTGAAAAACAGCTTCTATCACAAGGCAATCAGACTGTTAAATAGCCATCACTAGCACAGAGAGGCCGCTGCCTATATACATACAGTTGAAGTCAGAAGTTTACATAAACTAGTTTTAACGGCTCCAACCTAAGTGTTTCAACCACTCCACACATTTCTTTTTAACAAACTATATTTTTGGCAAGTCGGTTAGGACATCTACTTTGTGCATGACACAAGTATTTTTTCCAACAATTGTTTACAGACAGATTATTTCACTTATAACTCACTGTATCACAATTCCAGTGGGTCAGAAGTTTACATACACTAAGTTGACTGTGCCTTTAAACAGCTTGGAAAATTCCAGAAAATTATGTCATGGCTTTAGAAGCTTCTGATTGCCTAATTGACTAAATTTTAGTAAATTGGAGGTGTACCTGTGGATGTATTTCAAGGCCTACCTTCAAACTCAGTGCCTCTTTGCTTGACATCATGGGAAAATCAAAAGAAATCAGCCAAGAACTCAGAAAAAAATTGTAGACCTCCACGAGTCTGGTTCATCCTTGGGAGCAATTTCCAGACACCTGAAGGTACCACGTTCATCTGTACAAACAATAGTACATAAATATAAACACCATGGGACCACGCAGCCATCCTACCGCTCATGAAGTAGACTTGTTCTGTCTCCTAGAGATGAACGTACCTAGAATCCTAGAACGACAGCAAAGGACCTTGTGAAGATGCTGGAGGAAACAGGTACAAAAGTATCTATATCCACAGTAAAACGAGTCCTATATGAATGGCCGCTCAGCAAGAAAGAAGCTACTGCTCCAAACTGTCATAAAAATGCCAGACTACGGTTTGCAACTGCACATAGGGAGAAAGATCGTACTTTTTGTAGAAATGTCCTCTGGTTTGATGAAATGAAATTAGAACTTTTTGGCCATAATGACCATCCTTTTGTTTGGAGGAAAAAGGGGGAGGCTTGCAAGCCGAAGAACACTATCCTAACCGAGAGGCACGGGGGTGGCAGCATCATGTTGTGGGGGTGCTTTGCTGCAGGAGGGACTGGTGCACTTCACAAAATAGATGGCATCATGAGGGAGGAAAATTATGTGGATATATTGAAGCAACATCTCAAGATATCAGTCAGGAAGCTAAAGCTTGGTCGCAAATGGGTCTTTCAAATGGACAATACTTCCAAAGTTGTGGCAAAACGGCTTAAGGACAACAAAGTCAAGGTATTGGAGTGGCCATCACAAAGCCCTGACCTCAATCCTATAGAAAATGTGTGGGCAGAACTGAAAAAGCATGTGTGAGCAAGGAGGCCTACAAACCTGACTCAGTTACACCAGCTCTGTGAGGAGGAATGGGCCAAAATTCACCCAACTTATTATGGGAAGCTTGTGGAAGGCTACCCGAAACGTTTGACCCAAGTTAAACAATTTAAAGGCAATGCTACCAAATACTAATTGAGTGTATGTAAACTTCTGACCCACTGGGAATGTGATGAAAGACATAAAAGCTGAAATAAATTATTACTCAGATTAAATGTCAGGAATTATTCAAATGTATTTGGCTAAGGTGTATGTAAACTTCCGACTTCAACTGTAGACTTGAAATCACTGGCCACTTTAATAAATGGAACACTAGTCACTTTAATAATGTTTACATATCTTGCATTACTCATCTCATATGTATATACTGTATTCTATACTATTCTACTGTATCTTAGTCTATGCCGCTCTGACATTGCTCATCCATATATACTGTATGTGTATATGTTTAGTTACATTCCTTAATTAGATTTGTGTGTATTGGGTATATGTTTGGAAATTGCTAGATATTACCTGTTCGATATTACTGCACCGTCGGAGCTAGAAACACAATCATTTCGCTACACCCGCAATAACATCTGCTAAACACATGTATGTGACCAATCAAAATGGATTTGATTTGTGAAGGCTGGCCTTAGACTGATTTAAATGTGTAAAGGTGCAGCTATTACCATCACAATTAGGTTAATCTAGGTCGTTAACAGGTATGCCAGTACATCACTGTTTACATTGTGTCTTTGTTTACATTTAATTTCATACCGGAAGCAACAAGGCAAGCAAAACAAATAACTGATATTCAACACAACAACAGTACATTCATTTATTGTTTTGGAATTAGTATAATATAACACAGTGCCCCTCCAAAACGAACCATATTTGGTTATACCCTACTGAGTATTTCCCACCCCCCTTTAGCTGAGACAGGTAGAAAAGTTCTCTCTACAGCCCAATATTGTCAATATACCTCTATCAGTGTCAACATTGTATTTGTTTCATTATTGTTTTTTCTCTTAAATTACTAATGGAATTTTCTTGTTGGCACAATAAAAGTAGCCATTGGTAAAAATTATATCATTTGAATTAGTTATCAATATTGCAATGTTTAGAAATGCGGGCTTTAATTTTGAAGGTTTAGTGATTACCATACAAAAGTGACGTCCTCGTTTGTGCTGCTGGCAGAATAGTAGTTAGTCACTTCTTGGTTCCTTTCTTGCATCCTTTTTGGTGTGAAAATGTTTCTGAATGCACTTAGCTAGCTTTTATATCAACAAAATCAACTGTTGGATGCTGATCGAAACCTAATCTCAAACGGAGATACGTTAAAGGCAGAAATACTTTACTCATGCAACGTGCACGCGCAGGCGTGGCTCACGCTCGTTTCCGCCACCCCTCCCCCCCAGCGCGTACACGCGAAGTAATTCATTGTATCGGATTGAAACGAGGGTTATCGACGAATCACCATTGCCCTGGGAAAACGACTACTAGCCATCTAAACAACAGGTAAAACTACTTTTGAATCACTTATCGCAATAAAAGTTTCATATGACAACATTGGTGAAGTGTAATTATCGGATAAATTGTTAGAAAGTTGTCCCTTACCGTCGTTTGTCTCGCTTTTCCAATCGAGCGGAGGAGTCCTCGATAGCTTCCGCACTGACAGCCAACTGGCTAGTTAGCCAACACTGTTGACAACTAAGCTCCATTGTTTTATCACAAAGTTTTTATCCCCATATGAATTGAATCACGCCCATGTAGTTAACGCATCCACAGAAGTTAACTTGGTACAGCTAGCAGTAACGAGTCAGTATTTCAAACAAACCGGCGTGTCAGTTTGTTGCTAGTTAATGTAACAATTACGTTAGCTAACTAACTTGACCAGTGGTAAACTAGCCAAACTCGAACGTTATCGATCATCAACACGAACATATTCTGATCAGTTAGCTATATTAACTGTCAAGTAGTTAACTACTGTGGCTGTTTATTGTGTTTTTATTTTACGTGCAATCCTGTAAGCGGGTTCTAACATTGGCTAGCTACGGTAGCTACTCTTCTTAGCTAGTTATGACTGTGTTAGCTATCAAACCCCATTTGTTTAGATCTGATTGGGTGGCTCAGCTTGGCCCATACATTGCAAATATTAGCGTTGGTCTCTAACGACCTCCTTTTTGTATTTAATTTTTTACAATTTTCACTTCAGTGACCAGAGACTGTTTAGCGGGTGGAGAGCTAGCGAAGTGAGTTTGTTTGGAATGTGACGATCTGTTGATGTCTTGACGCCATCTTACTGAACATTTTAATGACCCACCCTATAGGCAAATGTACTTAGCTATAGTAGCTAATGTTAGCTACTTAAATTATTGTCCATCCTAAATAGTTGGTGTCTGGTCAGCCAATAAACTCAAATCTGCATTACCGTTTCTGATTCTGTCTTGCATGTGAGGAACTTCATTGCACTGCTCATGCGGTTAATGGGGACATCACTGATCGCTACGATACTGCGTGACATAAATACTTACCCCTCGATCACACCAACGGTGTTATTGCGCAAAATGGTAGCTATGCAGCAGTATCTGGATACGGGTGAAAGAAAAGTTCAACATTCTGCTACCATTTCTGTCAAGCCGTCATTTGACTACCAACCCTGTGGACACCATGCCGTGGTAGAAGCTAACGCCTCGACAGTGTAATTGCGTTTTGGTACACCAGAAGTACATTCATTTCCAATGGAACACTGTATTTGCCTTGCAGCATTGAGTTGCAAGGGTAGTTGCACTACGTTCTGTGTGGTGTATACATGTGGGCCACACGTCCCATGTATCTTAGACTGAGTGACATGTTTTCCACCTTGAGTGCACCATTCATTCAGGGTCCTGACTTGTGATCCTAACATTCAACAATTAGTTTCACCCGAGCATCAATCCAATACCTAAATAGACGGCATCATTCTCTCTCCCTCCTCCTTGCACACATATTTACGTGAGGAAACTCACTCAACGGTTATTAGTGGGGATTACCAGTTTACGGTGTAGGGTATACACCACACCTGCAGTTTGTTCTGAATCAACAGCCTGGTTGGTTAACATTGGCTGTTGATCTCTGCCCAGGCAGGGAATTGTAGGACACTGACAGACAACCAACGGGTTAAATATAAGCGTAAACTATCCCTTAACCTCTGCTGGTGCTGAACCCTGTGTTTTTCCTCTGGGGGTGTCATTCAAGAATACAAGTTTGGCTGTACGCTTTGCTTTCCCCACAATAGTGTTGAAGAGTCCAGTCACTCGATCGCACTGATCCTATGAGGCCACGGACGCTGTGAAAACCTGTTCAATATGAGGCTGTTATCTTTCTTGTGTTTCTTCATGCGTCTTCTCTCTTCTCAGGCATGGCGGCGATTCGTAAGAAGCTGGTGATCGTGGGAGATGGTGCCTGTGGGAAGACCTGTCTGTTGATAGTCTTCAGCAAAGACCAGTTCCCCGAGGTCTACGTACCCACTGTCTTTGAGAACTATGTGGCTGACATCGAGGTGGACAGCAAGCAGGTAATGCATACAGATGCAACCACACGCTGTCTATTTCTCAGTTGAATGTGTAAACCAGATTAGGTGGAATATATAGGCCTAATTGCTAGCAGGTTTTCAGGGGTGGCTTCAGTGTTGGCGTGTTTCAACGGTGGCATTGCTGGTCTTGGCTGTCGTGGTATCGGCTGGTTAGGATTGAGCTGAATTTAGGAGGAGGCAGATGGGTATAATGGCATGGCACATGTTTATTCAGTTGACCAAGTAATAAAAACATATTAGGTGCAGCATATACTCCTGAATAATGTAATGCATATGTAATCTAAAGCTGTAATGTAAGATCTTATGGCACTTTATTAGATAGAGGTCCGAGGGGGTTATAAACCCAGGTGTCCTGTCCTCAATATGCTTTGACCAGAAATCTGGGACGTCTAGCCTAGTTTTTATTGGCTAAATTAATTCTACTTCATGTGTCATACTCGTAGAAGTGTCTTGCTCTAATTTGCTTTCCCCACTTACCCTTGGTAGTGAATTTTATTTTTTCCCTTTAGTGTGTCAGTGATGAATGCCTTCATGAAATGTCCAGTTAGTGTTGTTTTTCTGACATTGTCCTCTTGTTCATTAGTCATTGAAGTTGACCTACCTCTAAAACCAATATCCAGTTTTTCCAAACAATGTCCTGTATGTCCACGAAAGTCTGCAGTAGGCAGACCTCATTAACTGTTGAATTTACACTTGACTCTCTTTATATAGATGGCACATCTATGGTTTATTTCTGTTGGCTGGTTTTTGCTGATAAACCAAGTCACTAGAACAGCTGCCATCCATCCACATGAACACTAACAGCTGCCATCCATTCACATGAACACTAGCAGCTGCCATCCATCCACATGAACACTAACAGCTGCCATCCATCCACATGAACACCTTGTCCAGTAGGGACTAAATAGGAAATAGTTTTGAAATGGGCAGTCTTCTAAGATGAATAATAGATATATTGGATTGTGGGTAGTACGGCCCCGGTTTCAAAACAAGGTCCCGGTTTGATACATATTGTAGTTCCATATGTATATTGTATAGCAAGTCCATAAAGAATCACAATCCTCAAAGGTATAGAGATGTTTGTTGTTGTTGCACGTCTAGCCCTATGTGGATTACCAGTGGTGGTTGTCTACTCTGTACTAGGTGGAGCTGGCTCTGTGGGATACAGCTGGCCAAGAGGACTACGACAGGCTTCGCCCCCTCTCCTACCCCGACACTGACGTCATCCTCATGTGCTTCTCCATTGACAGCCCAGACAGTTTGGGTGAGGTCACACACACACACTCAGACTTGCCCTCTGTCTTACCATCATCAGCACACAGTTTCCTTTTATGTCCATTGCCATTGCTGGAATAGAGGTGGTTTGTTCAGCCCATTCTGGCTAGTGAAGTTCTCACTCACACACAAGCATAAGACAGCAATAGCTCTTCTCTCCAACCTTCTGTACTGTACTCTACCTACAGCTGGCCTAGCGCACTGGGGCATTGGCGCGTGTGCCTGTCTGACCCCCTCCCCCCCAACCTTTTGCTCTTTTACAGAGAACATTCCAGAGAAATGGACTCCCGAGGTCAAACACTTCTGTCCCAACGTTCCCATCATCCTCGTAGGCAACAAGAAGGACCTGCGCAATGATGAACACACACGTCGCGAGCTGGCCAAGATGAAACAGGCACGTAGAAAGAACACCAATGTTTCCCATCTCTACACCAACTCTTCAGACGATAAACGAACTGGGTTGAGAAATAAAGTTCCACATTGGCCACAAAGCTTTTGGGGAACTTGCCCTAGGTCTATACCAGGGATGGGCAACATTGATGGGGGTGGGGGCCACAAAATCTGAACTCATCTTGAGGGACCGCAGTTGCTCGGGGGGTCTGCGTACCCACATCCATCCCTCCCACATTGTGAGCAAAACATATTAGTGCCCCCCCCCCTCTTGACAGCGGGAGACATTGTTGAAGTTTTAGAGTTAATTTCATGCAATTCTACACATTTTGTCATGGGGTGTTGCAGTTTTAAAGCAGGTTTGCTGTTACTCAACTTTGCCATAGGGTGAAGACGACGTAGCAATTTTATAACAAATGTAATTTATTCTGCTTGTTTTGTCATGAGGTGAAGGTGGAAAAGTGTCTGTTTTTTTAGAGCCAATTTCCTACAATTCTACACATTTTGCCACATTGTGGAAAGAATTGTTTGTATTTTTTTATATGATATCTGAGTGAGACTAAAGAAATCTATGTGGGCACCCGGCAATGTTCCCTCAAATTCTTTCCTGCACTGGTTTGCTGAGTGCAAACTTAAACGTTGTAAAAAGTGAAGTGCAACTTCCAGCAAAAAAACAAGATAAGAAAATACAACCCATAACATTTAAACATGGAAATAGTTGTTCAGTCATTCAGTCTACAGTAGCAGCCAATGTGTGGTGTTCAATGTAGGTCGACATTCCATGAGACTTTCGAAAAGACTATGCAGGGCTTGACATGAACCTGTTTATCCACTTGTCCTTCAGACAAGGTGACTGAAAATGTTTGATACAAGAAACCACTTTCAAAATAAAATGCATTGTTATTCCCATACCATTATTACAGAGAATCAGACAATTGATATGAAGGCCTTAAAAAGGGCCCACTGGCCACCAGTTTATTTTATATACTTTTTTATTTGACCTTTTTATGGAACTAGGCAAGTCAGTTAGAACCGATTCTTATTTACAACGACAGCCTTTTCCATCCCTGGCATATGCCATTCAGCTGTATCACTCTTTCCCCATTATATGGTCAGTGTATTGGTTGTCCTGACAGTGTCTCTTAACTCTCTCTGTAGGAGCCAGTGAAGCCAGAGGAGGGCCGCGACATGGCCAACAGGATTGGAGCGTTCGGCTACATGGAGTGCTCAGCCAAGTCGAAGGATGGGGTGCGGGAGGTGTTTGAGATGGCCACCAGGGCGGCGCTACAGGCCCGGAGGGGCAAGAAGAGCAATAAATGTCTCCTGCTGTAGAGTGCATGACAGGACCATGTACCAGGGGCTCTGGCAAGTGTGTGGTTGGAGAAGCACCCGTTTACATCCCACCAAATCCCTGACCCCCTCCTCCACCCCCCTCACACTCGCCGGCCGCTGGAGCTTGTCTCCTTGCTTTGGGAGATGATCCCTGAACGTAGGTTTTTTTTCTAGTTATTTTTTTTTTTTTTTACTCATTTTTAAAAAGTAATGGAAAACATTTATCAGTATTTAAATTGGAGGTGAGGGGAGAACCCGGGACTGCTTTTTGTTTTAAAATGCTTTACCTTGAAATCTTTCACCTTCCAAATGCTGTTGTTGGGCCTGTCAGGTTGGGCTGGCCTCGGGACTGCCAGTTAAGTGCTCTGCCTGCCTGGACTCTGTGTTGGCTGCTTTCAGTTTGTTTGGAACACAAACAGGGCTGATAACTGCTTTAAATTGTAGTCTCTGTTATGTACAAATCATTCTTAGTTTTTGGATGTGAAACCGTAAAGTAAGTGTTGAAACAAATAAACAGGAAAACATGATGTATGCAAATCTGTAAATATAAGGCATGGGTATATTCATATGTACACACGTACATAACTGGAAACTGTATTTTTAAACTAGCCTTAGTTACATTGTGTAATAAATTACGTTCTTTAACACATTTCCTTTTTTTTTGTGGTGTGGGAATTGAATGACTGCACTAGTGAGGAGGTTTTTCTGAGATGTTAAAGGTTGAGAACCACCTGACAACAATCTTAATTTATTTGACAAAGCCCTTTTTAGATCAGTGGTTGTTACAAAACGCTTAACAGATACCCATAAGAGCAAGCAATGCAGAAGCACAGTGGTCAGGAAAAACTCCCTAGCCTAGAGAGAAGAAACCTGGAGTGCTCAGACTCAGTGGTGACCAGTCCAAATCTGAGTTGGCTATTTTTTTTGACATATACTTGGGGTCAATAAGGATTTTTTTATATACAATTACATTCTTGTCGAATATTAATCAATTATGCTGTTTGTAAGAAGGTCAAGCTTCTAGCCCCTTACATTGTGACAATTGGCTAATAAATTACAACTTCATAGCTGGCACAAAATATTTCGTGCCAGGTTTGAGACGAGTCATTCTGTTTGCGGAGCTTCAATATTTGTCTGCTGTCAAGACTGCAACTGAAAAAACAACGGATAACCATTTGAGGCAGCAAAATCTGACACGGCTGCTAAAAAGGAAGGAAACCCGTCACCGAGCCCCCACCCTCAGCCGGTTACACCCAAACACCCATCTCGAAAGGCTGATGTATTGCACAGCTTCGCTCTTTCTTGTGCAAGGCTTGAGAGGAGCCGTGGCCATGAGGCTAGAGCTGAAAAAGCCTCCGTTGCCGCCTAGTCATTCTCGGCCTGTTCTCTCATCTCAGCCTCCACCGACCGAAGCCAGCTTGGTAATAGCGCACAGTATAGTCAAACTGCGGCTTTATATACCGGGCTATTTTTAGCCTGAAAGAGTGAAACTATTTTTAACCAATATGAGCTCATCTTTCTCTGGGCCGCCCAATGAGGGGGAGGGGTAGTTTGGAGGCGGGTTAAACGACGAGTAGGCCTATCTGCTGTGAGTGGCTGCTCGACCTGCACAGTGTTTAATATATTTCCGAAACAACACGGATTGCCTTGCAGTGATTCATCGGCGCCAAAATGTTTTGGACTCGCCCAGATGAAAAACACCATACCCATGGTCAGGTTTTTTGGTCTGAACTATTTTTTTTATGACACTTTGTTGCTTCTGGAAAGCCAAGACGATGGTCCGTACCCACAGTGTATCGAAGTCACCTCCAGTCTGTCAACCCACAAATGACTCAGTGAAGAGCCGTTACAAAAAAAAAAGGATCCGGATGTCTAGGCTTGTTTTTACCTAGTAGGTTGCTCTTTCTGGCCTTGACATATGCTACACCCTATAATAACAGTAAAACTAGATTAGAAATTGCAACACTTGATCAGATAACCCATCACATCAGTGTGCATTCTAGACAGTCTATCTCACACACACAATTGACTCGAGCGGTGTTCTGTTGACCTAGTGCTATCATCCCTCTGCAAATTCCATTTCACATTCCTAGAATGTAGTAGACCTAGCCCTATAACGCATACTGCCTACAAGTCTGATAAGTTTCACCCATAACCCATTCCAAAGGGCTGTAAAGAAAAAAGATAAAGACGTGGCCTTGATGTGCGACATTCTTGTTAGACACTGAATTGTCCTTTGTTCACCAGCGCAGGTAACAAGATACTTGCATAACTACTGTAAATCGCTCTGGATAACAGCGTCCGCGAAACGACTAAAATGTCAAATGCTTCAAAATTAAGTTCAGCACAACACTAACAGTTGCCATCGGTAGGTACATTTGAATGGTTTATGATCGATTAGCATGTTATGTCTTATTATTATTGTAAATGATTTTGAACTCCACAGGTGAGGGACATGGGTAACAGACAGTGATCCCTTATTGTCACCAATCTCGTGCAACCACGAAGCCAAGATAATGCAAATCCTGTGCCCACTGCCCAGTCCCAAGACAATTAGTTCACAGTCACCCATTTCTTTATCTACGAGTGCATGAATAGGTTTTGGGACATGACGGTCTGCAACGCTTTTCTTATTTTCCACTTGCATTCTTACAGCGACGCCCTTCGGTAAATTAATGTAGTTGCACTTTGGCTCAAATGGGGTTGGCCACTGGGTAGTCTAAGCCACATGGTGGCGCCAAGGCCCTATGATTATGAAAAAGGACATACGTAGTCGACAACCAAAAGCCTGGCATTTAAAATGCATAATTCCTTCTGCCCTACCATGAGGTCAATTTGGCAATTGATTGTATGCTATTTTACCATAAGATGTGACGTGGAGAGACAATATTAATAGGTCTGGTTAATTGGCTTCTCAAAAAGACAAAGAAACAATACACTTAGCTATATTGACTTTCATTAGCCACAAATGAGCAATACTTCTTAGAAACCATAGTTAGAAGTACTACTACTACTAAGTAGTAAGAAGAAGATAGTAGAGGAGAAACAAAGGAGGAAATAAACGAAAGGTCATGTGGTCTGGAGTTGAATTCCATAAGAGTCTCCAAGCACAAGGCCAACAGGTCAGAAAAGGGCAAATGAGCCTAGTTAATTAAAGCAAAATATCAATTGTAATAGTTGGGTCATACAAGTGATGTACAGAAAACTTTGACCTTCATCTCAAATACTAAATACATCTTACTCGTCCCCAATGTCCTTTCAGCTCAGCTCAATATTTACTCTGGCCATTTTCTTTATATATATATATATATATATATATATATATATTTTAATTTGACCCCTTTTTCTCCCCAATTTCATGGTTTCCAATTGTTGTAGTAGCTACTATCTTGTCTCATCGCTACAACTCCCGTACGGGCTCGGGAGAGACGAAGGTTGAAAGTCATGCGTCCTCCGATACACAACCCAACCAAGCCACACTGCTTCTTAACACAGCGCCATCCAACCCGGAAGCCAGCCGCACCAATGTGTCGGAGGAAACACTGCACCTGGTTAGCGCGCACTGCGCCCACCACAGGAGTCGCTGGTGCACGATGAGACAAGTTCATCCCTACTGGCCAAGCCCTCCCTAACCCAGACAACATTAGGCCAATTGTGCGTCGCCCCACGGACGGACCGTCCGGACGGACCGTCGCCTCGCGGCCGGTTACGACAGAGCCTGGGCGCGAACCCAGAGTCTCTGATGGCACCGCTGGCGCTGCAGTAGAGCGCCCTTAACCACTGCGCCACCCGGGAGGCCCACCCTGGCCATTTTCAATGTGCTGCTGTTGTCTCTAGAATTGGAACCTTCCTTCTCCCTAATTTTGAGCTTCCTGGCTTCCTCCAACGTCTGCCTCTTCTGTTCCCTCTCCTCCCTGTCCAGCGGTCCTCCAGCGTCTGCCTCTTCTGTTCCCTCTCCTCCCTGTCCAGCAGTCCTCCAGCATCTGGCTCTTCTGTTCCCTCTCCTCCCTGTCTAGCAGTCCTCCAGCGTCTGCCTCTTCTATTCCCTCTCCTCCCACTCCAGCGGTCCTCCAGCGTCTGCCTCTTCTGTTCCCTCTCCTCCCACCCTGTCCAGCGGTCCTCCAGCGTCTGCCTCTTCTGTTCCCTCTCCTCCCACCCTGTCCAGCGGTCCTCCAGCGTCTGCCTCTTCTGTTCCCTCTCCTCCCACACTGTCCAGCGGTCCTCCAGCGTCTGCCTCTTCTGTTCCCTCTCCTCCCACCCTGTCCAGCGGTCCTCCAGCGTCTGCCTCTTCTGTTCCCTCTCCTCCCACCCTGTCCAGCGGTCCTCCAGCGTCTGCCTCTTCTGTTCAGCCTTCAGCAGCTTTGCCCGGTTAATTTGCTCCTGCTCTGTGTGGGTGATGTCATGCCCTAGTACCCCATTCTGCTCCTCGTTGTAATGGGTTTGCTCAATCCTCTTCTGGTTGCGGTCTTTAACCTTTTCGTTCACCCCGCGAATCACCATCCTTCATTGCCCTTCTCCTTTTTGTGCTCTTCACTTCCTTCTTTCCTTTTTGAGGTCCTTCCCCTCCTCCTCATTGGCACGTGCCTCCCTCTTCTTAGTCTCACCACTGAGGCTGGAGCTCTCGCTGCCACTGGACTCTCTCTTCCTCCTCTATCACTAGGAAGGACTTTGAGTTCCTCTTCAGCTGGTCAATGTAGTTCCTGCATTGAGTTTCGTAGGGTTTGGCCTCGGCCTGGAATTCAGTGTCCCCAGCCTCCTGGAGGAGCCGCTGCTTAGCCTCTCGGAGCTCTTCAAGGGGAATGATCCGTCCCCTGTAAACCACATCTACATCTACACTTTCTCTCTCATCAAACTCAATATCCCGTACTTAACATTGGGCCTCAGCAGCAGCCATCGTGGCCTCTGGAGCTTGGCTGGGCTCGGGATTTTGGTTAGACTCTAGAGCTGGGCCATTCTGGGTCTGGAGCCAAGAGTCAGATGTGAGGTCGGCCTGAGACCTTCCCTTGCAGACAATGAACCTGGACATGGGAACAGCCACAGCCGGCTCCCACTTCTTGTTCTCATTCTGCACCTTATTCTGCACCTTCTCCAGATACATCCCTTCCCAGGTTTTCTCCCTCCTCTGTCGCCTTTCCTCTCCAACCGTTCTATTCTCTGCCATCTTTTGCCAGATAAGACAATGACTTTATTACACATCATCATCAAGCTTATACACGGACAAATCCAAACATATACAGACAATACATACAAACCTGTTTTTTGTCCAGGTTGGTAAGACTCTCCATCTCTCTGAGTCTGTTGAACTCCCTCAATCTATCCTGCTGTTTCACGGCCAAGTGGGTCTCTCCCTCGGTCATTACAACGGTCTCCCTCAGTATCTCATCCCACTAGTTTTCCACCTCATGATGCCTCTGCTCTTCCTTACCTCTATCTCCTCATCCTCCTCCTCTGCCTCTTTCTCCAAAGCCTCAGCTCTTCTGCCCGTCGTTCCTTCTTTGAGCCAGCTTTTTCTTTCTCTCCCTTTCCTTCTCCAGCTCTCTCTCTCTCTCTCCTCTCTTTGTCCTTTGAATGCGAACACTGAGTAATTACACAAGGATTCTCTTGGACTCAGCTACTATTCTCAAGCTATAATAACAGCATCACAATTCAAAGAAATAAGCCTGCCGAATCGCATCTGACGGCTTCCCTTCTCTGCCTGTTTCTCCGTGTCCTCCTGGCCAGTCTCACCATCCTGTACCGGCAACTCTCTCTGATTCAGGGCTTCTCATGATCCCACTCTGTTTCTGTAAATATGTTTTACACGCTTTATTAACTATCACAATGCTACAACTACCATCTACTACTACTGTACTACAGCTGCTGCTAATGATAATCCTATCATAATATCTGCCTCACCTGCTACCGTCTCATTCTCTCAATCGGCTGCTGTTTCTTCCGAGAGGCTTTGTCCATCGTAGTCATTCTGAGCTGATAGTCGTAGTCCTTCATGTTCTGGTCTTCCCGGCAGAAGAGTTTTGAATTCCTCCATCTCTGCATCCTTCTTGCTCTCTGTCTCCCCTGAAGCGTTTCTCTTTCTCCAAACTCGATCTTCTCCCTTAGAACTATCTCCATCTTCCTTGCCATTTTTCTCTGGGTCTCCTTTTCTTTCGCCATCTCCCTCTCTCTCTCTCTCTCTCTCTCGTCCTCTAACTCCTCTCTTCTCTCCACCTCTCTCTGGATCCTTCTCTTGCACCTTTCAGTTAGGCTTCTCCTGGCCTCCTGCACTCTCTCCACTTCTCCTTCTCGTTCCTCCTCCATTTGACAGAGTTCGTCTCAAGCGCTCTACCTCGCTCGCTCTCTACTCACACCTCTCCAATTATTTGTGCAGCAAGTTGTTACACTTGCACCTCAGCTTTGCAGTGATGGTCTTTGTTCTTACTGGTCCGTTCTTAAATACATTTTGACCTTTGACCCACGGGTCAAGATCGCTCACTTTATCCGCCATTCTTAATTCTGTAAAACTTAGAAATCCACTTTCTGTTCATAGAAAATTGTGTTTTATATCTCAGAGGAGATGTCAATTCGTTAATAAGCGAACGGAAGAGTGTCCTTCCCTTCTCGATAGCCACCATTCATCGAGATAGTCATGTGTAGGCTATCCTACCTGAGTCCTTCGCGGAAGAGTTTTTAAATCTGCCACACCCTCTTTGATTCAGCTTTTGTTTTGTCAGAGGAGAAATGCATGCACATGTTTAAAAACAATGTGCTTCTTGCTACGTAAAATAATACTATAAAATGTCTTGCACAACTAACTCTATTTGTTTTTATCACTTTACACATTTATTTTGGGATCCACCCCAGTAAACCTAATTTGCCTGATGATGTGCGAGTGGAGGACAGCCTCATTTCATACAAGGGCATTTTCATCCACGTTCCCTCTCCCCGTCGCCTCTCCTAGATTGCATTTGACCTTTTTCAAAAGGAGGCAAGAGAGGATGGAGGAGAGAGGACACAGGAGTTTAGCAAATTCAATTGAGAATTGGCCATTGACTTGAATGGGGATGACCTTTCTATTCATTCTATTTCCATGGTTACCGCCACCTCTAATCCTAAAACTTGACCCTCATGGCCACACCCACACTGATCGCTTCTACCAATTTCCATTATTTACTAGGACCATGGGCCTATTCATAAAAACACCCATTTGAACCTCTTATTTTTTTACCCATGGCGTACCCAGTGTCTTTTTACATTTTACAATTGCATTTATACTTTGGTGTCAGAAAGTTGCAATTACGACACTTCTACAGTCTATGGTCACATAGATCATTTTGATAAATATAACTATGTCTACTCACCAAAATCCGCCACTCAACTGTCTGTCTCTGTCTGTTCCCCACTATCAAAGCTCTTGCATTCTAATTCTTTAGGTTCTTTCCCCATGACAACTATGGCATTATGTTTTGTGACATCATCAGCAAACCATGAACATAGTATTTAGATTGTTCTATCCATTCCACATCACGCCTTACTGTTACATCATTGAAAATCATGACCGAATAGTATTTAAGCAGGGCAAAAAAAACTCATTAATAAAGTAATTCCTATGAACAATACTACTAATATCTTAAATAGATATGCTAGCAGGTCAACCACCCTTGCTAGATGATGACGCCAACTCAACCCCAAAGCATCATGCCATTTCAGTTTTCTTGATTTAACTTTGAAACATTTTCCTTGTAATAAAATCCAAACAGGTAAAGGGAAAATGGAGGCTGTGTTCAGTCTCAAGGCTGTACCCATAGTAGTCATGAGAGGGCAGCACAGTTACAGACGCATAAATATCATACTCCCAAAACCATGTAAACCTCTCACCGTTACAATAACAAGGGGGTATGACATTTGTGCGTCTGTAACTTTTTCACTCATCATTTTTCACGATTCATCCAGAACTAGCCGTAATCATGGTAGCATCCACATTAATGTAGTAGAAACATTCTATTCTTATTTGTGTCCAAAATAACACAATACATTTTTACAAAATAATCTTGAAACACAACCAAAACAAGCAAATGCATCCAACAAGTTTAAAGAGTCACAAACTTGATGCAATCATTGTGTGCTAGGAATATGGGACCAAATACTACACTTTGGACTAATTTAATACTTTTGGTCCTCTAAAATGGGGGGGACTATGTACAAAAGGTGTTGTAGTTTCTAAACGGTTCACCCAGTATGAACAACCCTCAAATGAATGCTGACAGTCTGCACTTTAACCTCATAGTCATGTATTATTTCAAATCCAACGTGCTGGAGTACGGAGCCAAAACAACAAAAAATGTGTCACTGTCCCAATACTTTTGTAGCTCACTGTACCGCTATGCAGCTGTAGGATCATAATTTGATCATTCTTTTGCTTCTGAGAATTTCCCTTTACAGCAGGAAAGGCAAACTTGTAGTGTATTTAAAAAAAAACATTTAAACCTGAAGTTTATAATTTCCATTTAGAAAATGCTAACTTGATTTGCCCTAACAAAAAAATGCATCAACCCCTACAAAAATGTCCATTAATTATACACGTTGGACTACTTTAATACACATATAAGTGAGTATTTGTCCTTGTGTCTTCAAGACACCAACAGTTATTTTGATTAGCTATTGGCTGTGGTAGCCCTACAGTGCATTCGGAAAGTATTCAGGCCCCTTCACTTTTCCCACATTATTTTTAACGGTACAGCCTTATTCTAGAATGGATTAAATAAAACAAATAAAAACCTCATCAATCTACACACAATACCCCATAATGACAAAGTGAAAACGGGTTTTTAGAAAGTTTAGCAAATTTATTTCAAATCAAAAACAGAAATACCCAATTTACATAAGTATTCAGATATTTTGCTGTGAGACTCGAAATTGTATCCTGTTTCCATTGAATTGAATTGAATTCATTTTGGGTAACAGGCATATACAACAAATGTACAGTGCCTTGCGAAAGTATTCGGCCCCCTTGAACTTTGCGACCTTTTGCCACATTTCAGGCTTCAAACATAAAGATATAAAACTGTATTTTTTTGTGAAGAATCAACAACAAGTGGGACACAATCATGAAGTGGAACGACATTTATTGGATATTTCAAACTTTTTTAACAAATCAAAAACTGAAAAATTGGGCGTGCAAAATTATTCAGCCCCTTTACTTTCAGTGCAGCAAACTCTCTCCAGAAGTTCAGTGAGGATCTCTGAATGATCCAATGTTGACCTAAATGACTAATGATGATAAATACAATCCACCTCTGTGTAATCAAGTCTCCGTATAAATGCACCTGCACTGTGATAGTCTCAGAGGTCCGTTAAAAGCGCAGAGAGCATCATGAAGAACAAGGAACACACCAGGCAGGTCCGAGATACTGTTGTGAAGAAGTTTAAAGCCGGATTTGGATACAAAAAGATTTCCCAAGCTTTAAACATCCCAAGAAGCACTGTGCAAGCGATAATATTGAAATGGAAGGAGTATCAGACCACTGCAAATCTACCAAGACCTGGCCGTCCCTCTAAACTTTCAGCTCATACAAGGAGAAGACTGATCAGAGATGCAGCCAAGAGGCCCATGATCACTCTGGATGAACTGCAGAGATCTACAGCTGAGGTGGGAGACTCTGTCCATAGGACAACAATCAGTCGTATATTGCACAAATCTGGCCTTTATGGAAGAGTGGCAAGAAGAAAGCCATTTCTTAAAGATATCCATAAAAAGTGTCGTTTAAAGTTTGCCACAAGCCACCTGGGAGACACACCAAACATGTGGAAGAAGGTGCTCTGGTCAGATTAAACCAAAATTGAACTTTTTGGCAACAATGCAAAACGTTATGTTTGGCGTAAAAGCAACACCCTGAACACACCATCCCCACTGTCAAACATGGTGGTGGCAGCATCATGGTTTGGGCCTGCTTTTCTTCAGCAGGGACAGGGAAGATGGTTAAAATTGATGGGAAGATGGATGGAGCCAAATACAGGACCATTCTGGAAGAAAACCTGATGGAGTCTGCAAAAGACCTGAGACTGGGACGGAGATTTGTCTTCCAACAAGACAATGATCCAAAACATAAAGCAAAATCTACAATGGAATGGTTCAAAAATAAACATATCCAGGTGTTAGAATGGCCAAGTCAAAGTACAGACCTGAATCCAATCGAGAATCTGTGGAAAGAACTGAAAACTGCTGTTCACAAATGCTCTCCATCCAACCTCACTGAGCTCGAGCTGTTTTGCAAGGAGGAATGGGAAAAAAATTCAGTCTCTCAATGTGCAAAACTGATAGAGACATACCCCAAGCGACTTACAGCTGTAATCGCAGCAAAAGATGGCGCTACAAAGTATTAACTTAAGGGGGCTGAATAATTTTGCACGCCCAATTTTTCAGTTTTTGATTTGTTAAAAAAGTTTGAAATATCCAATAAATGTTGTTCCACTTCATGATTGTGTCCCACTTGTTGTTGATTCTTCACAAAAAAATACAGTTTTATATCTTTATGTTTGAAGCCTGAAATGTGGCAAAAGGTCGCAAAGTTCAAGGGGGCCGAATACTTTCGCAAGGCACTGTATAATGTGGACCCAGAGGATATCACTTCAAAGTATTAATTAAAACGCTTGTTTCCAAAGTGGTCCTCGATGGTAAAAACAATGACACATATAATGATTTAAAAGGCCAGTCAAAATGACAAACAACCATAAATACATTCATTTATATTGACATCCTAAAAAGTGTCGATATTCGCTGCACTTCTCCCTAACCTTAAAAATCAACCATATTCATTTCACATTAAAACAATCTATTCATTTCACATCATAATAAAAAAAAAATGAAACACCTGACCAAGCAGTAGGGTGTACAAGGGGCAGTGGAGTGGTTTCTCTTACTCAGACAACCTTGTCCAAATGAAAACCTTTGCCTGCTTTTTAAAGCTATTTTTACTTTTTTCTTTGCTTGATCTCCAAGGGAAGGCTATTCCACAGACAAATGCCCGTATGGGAAAAACATGTTCCTCGCAGTACTGTTTACTCTTGAGATTTTACAAGACATAACACCAGGTCTGGTATTGTGACTGTGTTGGTTATAGACCATGTCAATGTGGTTTTTCATGTAACCTGGGGCATGATTATTTAAGATGTTAAACGTATTATTAAGTTTAAGTTGGTCCACTCTGGACTCCAAAGGCAGCAAGCCCATCTCCTGGAACTCCTGTACCCCTATGATATTCAGCATATAACATTATTTTGCAGGACCGGCATTCTCTTTTTTTCAGCTTTTTTGATAGCCAACTATACCAAGCAGAGCAGGCATAATCAAAATGACACTGAATCAAGACAAGCAGTTTCTTAACTTTAATGTTAAAATATCTAGTGTTACGATACAAACATTTACATTTATTTGCCATTTTAGAAAGAATTTTAGCAGCAATCAGGTCTCCATAAAGGGATTGATCTAGGGACACACCAAGGTAAGATACACTTGTTTTAGAATCAATCTCCTTGCCTGCACAGATTACCGTTATCTTGTCAGCCTTAAGCAGTCTACGTTTTGTTCCAAACAAAATCGATTCAGTTTTTCCCAAATGTAGTGACAATTTGTTGTCAGACAACCAATCTCTAACAAAATGCAATTCCTTACTCAGGGCCTCCTCTATGTAAATTGTATCCTTCCCTGATACCAGCATGGCTGAATCATCAGCATAAATCAAGAGTTTGCACTTTACTGTATCTGGCATATCATTAACGTATATAATAAATAAGAGAGGCCCTAAAATTGATCCCTGCGGGACTCCACAGGATATTTCTTTGGCCTCTGACAGAACATCACCAACATTACATACAGTTGAAGTCGGAAGTTTACATACACCTTAGCCAAATACATTTAATAAACTCAGCTTTTCACAATTCCTGACATTTAATCCTAGTGAAAATTCCCTGTCTTAGGTCAGTTAGGATCACCACTTTATTTTAAGAATGTGAAATGTCAGAATAATAGTATTGAGAATGATTTATTTCAGATTCTATTTCTTTCATCACGTTCTCAGTGGGTCAGAAGATTACATACACTCAATTAGTATTTGGTAGCATTGGCTTTCAATTGTTTAACTTGGGTCAACAGTTTTGGGTAGCCTTCCACAAGCTTCCCACAATAAGTTGGGTGAATTTTGTCCCATTCCTCCTGACAGAGCTGGTGTAACTGAGTCAGGTTTGTAGGCCTCCTTGCTTGCACACGCTTCTTCAGTTCTGCTCACAAATTTTCTATAGGATTGAGGTCAGGGCTTTGTGATGGTCACTCCAATACCTTGACTTTGTTGTCCTTAAGCCATTTTGCCACAACTTTGTAAGTATGCTTGGTGTCATTGTCCATTTGGAAGACCCATTTGCGACCAAGCTTTAACTTCCTGACTGATGTCTTGAGATGTTGATTCAATATATCCACATCATTTTCCTCCCTCATGATGCCACCTGTTTTGTGAAGTGCACCAGTCCCGCCTGCAGCAAAGCACCCCCACAACATGATGCTGCTACCCCTGTGCTTCACGGTTGGGATGGTGTTCTTCGGCTTGCAAGCCTCCCCCTTTTTCCTCCAAACATAACGATGGTCATTAGGGCCAAACAGTTCTATTTTTGTTTCATCAGACCAGAGGGCATTTCTCCAAAAAGTATGATCTTTCTCCCCATGTGCAGTTGCAAACCGTAGTCTGGCTTTTTCATGGCGGTTTTGGAGCAGTGGCTTCTTCCTTGCTGAGCGGCCTTTCAGGTTATGTCGATATACAACTTGTTTTACTGTGGATATTGATCATTTTGTACCTGTTTCCTCCAGCATCATCACAAGGTCCTTTGCTGCTGTTCTGGGATTGATTTGACTTTTCGCACCAAAGCACGTTCATCTCTATGAGACAGAACGTGTCTCCTTCCTGTGCGGTATGACGGCTGCGTAGTCCCACAGCTTTAATAATGGGAATTGATGGGAAATTATGTAAAATATATCACTAGCCACTTTAAACAATGCTACCTAATATAATGTTTACATACCCTACATTATTCATCTCATATGTATATGTATATACTGTACTCTATATCATCTACTGCATCTTTATGTAATACATGTATCACTAGCCACTTTAACTATGCCACTTTGTTTACATGCTCATCTCATATGTATATACTGTACTCGATACCATCTACTGTATCTTGCCTATGCCGCTCTGTACCATCACTCATTCATATATCTTTATGTACATTTTCTTTATCCCCTTACACTGTGTACATGTAAGGGCGTTCGTCTGTAGGAGGAAGAGAAGCGGACCAAAGCGCAGCGTGGTGGTTATTCATGTTTTAATAAATCACTACACATGAACAAACTAACAAAAACAAGAAATGTGAAACCGCAAAACAGTCCTATCCTGTGACAACAAACACAGTGACAGGAACAATCACCCACAAACACACAGTGAAACCCAGGCTACCTAAGTATGATTCTCAATCAGAGACAACTAATGACACCTGCCTCTGATTGAGAACCATACTAGGCCGAAAACATAGAAATGCCCCAAAACATAGAAAAACAAACATAGACTGCCCACCCAACTCACGCCCTGACCATACTAAATAAATACAAAACAACAGAAATAGAGGTCAGAACGTGACAGTACCCCCCCCCAAAGGTGCGGACTCCGGCCGCAAAACCTTGACCTATAGGGGAGGGTCTGGGTGGGCGTCTGTCCGCGGTGGCGGCTCTGGCGCGGGACGCGGACCCCACTTCACCATTGTCTTAGTCCGCCTTATTGTCCGCCTCCCTGGCTTACTCACCATGGCCACCCCTCTCAATGACCCCACTGGACAGAGGGGCTGCTCGGGACAGAGGGGCAGCTCGGGACAGAGGTGAAACAGCTGCTCTGGACAGAGGGGCGATGGCAGCTGCTCGGGACAGAGGGGCAGCTGCTCGGGACAGAGGGGCAGCTGCTCGGGACAGAGGGGCAGCTGCTCGGGACAGAGGGGCAGCTGCTCGGGACAGAGGGGCGGCAGCAGCTCGGGACAGAGGGGCGGCAGCTGCTCTGGACAGAGGGGCAGCTGCACTGGCGGCCCCTGGCTTACTGGCGGCACTGGCGGCCCCTGGCTGACTGGCGGCACTGGCGGCCCCTGGCTGACTGGCGGCACTGGCGGCCCCTGGCTGACTGGCGGCACTGGCGGCCCCTGGCTGACTGGCGGCACTGGCGGCCCCTGGCTGACTGGCGGCACTGGCGGCCCCTGGCTGACTGGCGGCACTGGCGGCCCCTGGCTGACGGGCGGCACTGGCGGCCCCTGGCTGACGGGCGGCACTGGCGGCCCCTGGCAGACGGGCGGCACTGGCGGCTCCTGGCAGACGGGCGGCACTGGCGGCTCCTGGCAGACGGGCGGCACTGGCGGCGCTGGGCAGACGGGCGGCGTTGGCGGCGCTGGGCAGACGGGCGGCGTTGGCGGCGCCGGGCAGACGGGAGGCTCAGCTGGTGCTGGGCAGACGGGAAGCTCAGCTGGCGCTGGGCAGACGGGAAGCTCAGCTGGCGCTGGGCAGACGGGAAGCTCCGACAACGCTGGAGAAGAGGAAGGCCCTGGTAGCGCCGGAGAGGCGGGAGGCTCCGGCAGCGGCGCCGGACAGGCGGGAGGCTCCGGCAGCGGCGCCGGACAGGCGGGAGGCTCCGGCAGAGGCGCCGGACAGGCGGGAGGCTCCGGCAGAGGCGCCGGACAGGCGGGAGGCTCCGGCAGAGGCGCCGGACAGGCGGGAGGCTCCGGCAGAGGCGCCGGACAGGCGGGAGGCTCCGGCAGAGGCGCCGGACAGGCGGGAGACTCCGGCAGAGGCGCCGGACAGGCGGGAGACTCCGGCAGAGGCGCCGGACAGGCGGGAGACTCCGGCAGAGGCGCCGGACAGGCGGGAGACTCCGGCAGAGGCGCCGGACAGGCGGGAGACTCCGGCAGAGGCGCCGGACAGGCGGGAGACTCCGGCAGAGGCGCCGGACAGGCGGGAGACTCCGGCAGAGGCGCCGGACAGGCGGGAGACTCCGGCAGCGCTGGAGAGGAGGAAGGCTCTGGTAGCGCCGGAGAGGCGGGAGACTCCGGCAGCGCTGGAGAGGAGAGAGCCCCTGCAAGGATGGGCCGGAGAGACAGCCTGGTACGGGGAGCTGCCACCGGAGGGCTGGTGCGTGGAGGTGGTGACGGATAGACCGGGCCGTGAAGGCGTACTGGAGATCTTGAGAGCAGGGCTGGCACCAACCGCCCTGGCTGGATCTTCACCCTAGCCCGGCAGATGTGGGGAGCTGGGATGTAGCGCACCGGGCTAAGCACGCGTACTGGGGACACCGTGCGCACAACTGCATAACACGGTGCCTGACCAGCACCACGCCCGCCACAGTTAGCACTGCTAGGAGCACTGTAGTGCTGAGATGGCACAGGACGTGCAAGGCTAGGGAGATGCACAGGAGGCCTGGTGCGTGAGGCTGGCACAGTCTTCACCAGACCCCTCGCACGCACCTCAGGATGAGTATGGAGAGCTGACCCCGGTGCCATTAAATCCCTGACACGCTCCGTCGGGCGAATGTCGTGCCTCATGCACCAAACCAGCAAGTCCCTCATATCACTCTCCTCCAATTTCCCCATTAACTCCTTCACAGTCTCTGCTTCGCTCACCTCCAACACCAGCTCTGGTTCTGAGCTCCTCCTTGGCTCCTCACGATAAACGGGGGGAGTTGGCTCAGGTCTGACTCCTGACTCTGCCACACTCCCCCTGTGCCCCCCCCCAAGAAATTTTTGGGGGTGACTCTCGGGCTTCCATCCGCTCTGCCGTGCTAGTTCCTCATAATGCCGCCTCTCTGCTTTTGCTGCCTCCAGCTCGGCCTTGGGGCGGCAATATTCTCCTGGCTCTGCCCAGGGTCCTTTCCCGTCTAGAATCTCCTCCCAAGTCCATCTCTCCAAGTAGTGCAGCCTCTCCCACTGCTGCTTCTGCTGCTGCTGCTGTTGCTCCTCCTGCTGCTGCCTTTGCTGCTGCTGCTGTTGCTCCTCCTGCTGCTGCCTTTGCTGCTGCTGCTGTTGCTCCTGCTGCACCAGTCGCTTCTCCTGCTGCTGCTGTTGCTGCAGCCTCTGTTTACCACGCCGCTTGGTCCTTGGTAGGTGGGTGATTCTGTAAGGGCGTTCGTCTGTAGGAGGAAGAGAAGCGGACCAAAGCGCAGCGTGGTGGTTATTCATGTTTTAATAAATCACTACACATGAACAAACTAACAAAAACAAGAAATGTGAAACCGCAAAACAGTCCTATCCTGTGACAACAAACACAGTGACAGGAACAATCACCCACAAACACACAGTGAAACCCAGGCTACCTAAGTATGATTCTCAATCAGAGACAACTAATGACACCTGCCTCTGATTGAGAACCATACTAGGCCGAAAACATAGAAATGCCCCAAAACATAGAAAAACAAACATAGACTGCCCACCCAACTCACGCCCTGACCATACTAAATAAATACAAAACAACAGAAATAGAGGTCAGAACGTGACAGTACAAGACAGTAGTTTTGGAATTGTTAGTTAGATTACTTGTTATTACTGCATTGTCGGAACTAGAAGCACAAGCATTTCGCTACACTCGCATTAACATCTGCTAACCATGTGTATGTGACAAATAACATTTGATTTGATTTGGTGTTTATACTTGCGTACTATTGTTTGTACAGATGAACGTGGTACCTTCAGGTGTTTAGAAATTGCTCCCAAGGATGAACCAGACTTGTGGAGGTCTCCAATTATATTTCTGAGGTCTTTCTTTTGATGTTCCCATGATGTCAAGCAAAGAGGCACTGAGGTTGAAAGTAGGCCTTGAAATACATCAACATGTACACCCCCATTTGACTCAAATTAAGTCAGTTAGCCTATCAGAAGCCATGACATAATTTTCTGGTATTTTCCAAGCTGTTTAAAAGCACAGTCAACTTAGTGTATGTAAACTTCTGACCCACTGGAATTGTGATACAGTGAATTATAGGTGAAATAATCTGTCTGTAAACAATTGTTGGAAAAATTACTTGTGTCATGCACAAAGTAGATGTCCTAACCGACTTGCCAAAACTATAGTTTGTTAACAAGAGATTTGTGAAGTGGTTGAAAAACAAGTTTTAATCACTCCAACCTAAGTGTATTTAAACTTCAGACTTCTACTGTACTTGTGTTCTGTTGGTCAGATGAGACCTAAACCAATTCACTGCTATATAATTTAGACCCATCCATTTCCGTTTCATCAGGAGAATATCATGGTCCACAGTGTCAAAAGCTTTCTGCAAGTCTAACATGACCATACCTGTACAGTTCCCCTCCTCACTTTCCTGCTTAATGTGGTCAAAATGGTGGATAAGGAAGTATCAGTGGAATGAGCTGTTCTAAAGCCAGATTGTAGTTCGTAAAGAAGTGTGTGCTCGAGAAAGTATCCCTCAAGTCGATAAAAAAAAAAAGGAATCTCACAACAACTTTGGATAAGGTGCTGAGGATCGACACAGGCCTGTAGTTTCCTACGTTTGTTTTACTGCTCGCCCTGTTGAGTGGAACCACCCGGGCTGTTTTGAGAATCTTGGGAAATGTACCACTACCAAGAGAAAGGTTTACAATACGCGTTATCATTTTAGCAGTGACACACAAGCACTATCCTTTATGAATCTCACAGGAAGGTTATCCAGCCCAGTTTCTTTGTTTGTGCTCATTAAGCATTGTAGACTGGAAACGTTGTCCTCTGTTACCATGCACAGCTCAAACAAATCATTTGTGATACCTTTGCTATGTTAAACATTGTTAATGAAAGACTGTCCAGAGCAGGTGGGTTACTTCTTAACCAGAGATGAGGCTATAGTGGTAAAAAAAAAAACGTGTTAAAATAATTTGCAACCTTTGCCTGTTCATAACATAAAACATCCTCAATATCCAGGCCAATACTACAGGATTTTACCTTATGGGGGAGTTTTTAAGCCAATGTCCTTTAACATTTTCCACAGTTCACAAGGCCGATGTAAGCTGTCATTAACGGCGTCTATATAGTGTTTGGATTTGACCTTATCCATTTTGTATCTTGCCTGGTTTCTATAGTTAATATAACCGTCAATATAACCGTCATAATCTTGTTGTAGATTTGTCCTTCTGAATCTGGCCAGGTAGCTATTCCCTTTTCCTTACGAGGTCTAAGATCTCGGAAGTGATCCATTTCCCTGACCGCTGTTTGATACAACTTTGTTTCATGCAGACAGAAACATATCTTGATCAACAAGCTTGATCAATATCATCACAGTTTAGTACATGAGGCCAATCCAAAATTCCAAGTACTTCTACAAAATGTCCTTTTGAGTATTGTTTCATAGACCGTACCTACCATGTATTTATTACCTGGCTCTAATAGCATTTTGGATTTCTTTCGGGTACGGTAGGTTACCATATGATCACATAAACCAATATTTAAGACTCCTGACTGACAGACGTTCTCTTGATCTGATACAATAATCAAATCCAAAGTTGATTTACTGTCAATACACACCCGGGTTGGCTCGGGTGTGTATTGAAATGTTTCTACAACTTGATTGGTTTCCACCTGTGGTAAATTCAATTGATTGGACTTGATTTGGAAAGGTGCACACCTGTCGATATAAGGTCCCACAGTTGACAGTGCATGTTAGAGAAAAGATCATACCATGAGGTGGAAGGAATTGTCCGTAGAGCTCTGAGACAGGATTGTGTCGAGGCACAGATCTGGGGAAGGGTACCAAAGATTTCTGCAGCATTGAAGGTCCCCAAGAACACAGAGGCCCCCATCAATCGTAAATGGAAGAAGTTTGGAACCACCAAGACTCTTCCTAGAGCTGGCCGCCCAGACAAACTGAGCAATCGGGGGAGAAGGGTCTTGGTCAGAAAGGTGACCAAAAACCAGATGTTCACTGACAGAGCTCCAGAGTTCCTCTGTTGAGATGGGAGAACCTTCCAGAAGGACAACCATCTCTGCAGCACTCCACCAATCAGGCCTTCATGGTAGAGTGACCAGACGGAAGCCACTCCCAATAAAAGGCACATGACAGCCCGCTTGAAATTTGCTAAAAGGCACCTAAATACTCTCAGACCAAGGGAAACAAGATTCTCTGGTCTGATGAAACCAAGATTGAACTATTTGGCCTGAATGCCAAGTGTCACATCTGGAGGAAACCGGGCACCACTCATCACCTGGTCAATACCATCCCTACGGTGAAGCATGGTGGTGGCAGCGTCATGCTGTGGGTATGTTTTTCATTAGTCAGGATCGAGGCAAAGATGAACGGAGCAAAGTACAGAGAGATCCTTGATGAAAACTTGCTCCAGAGCACTCAGGACCTCAGACTGGGGCAAAGGTTCACCTTCCAACAGGACAACTACCCTTAACACACAGCCAAGACAACTCAGGAGTGGCTTTGGGACAAGTCTCTGAATTTCCTTGAGTGGCCCAGCCAGAACCCAGACTTGAACCCGATCGAACATCTCTGGAGAGAACTGAAGATAGCTGTGCAGCAACTCACCCCATCCAACCTGACAGAGCTTGATAGGATCTGCAGAGAAGAATGGAGAAACTCCCCAAATACATGTGTGCCAAGTTTGTAGCTTCATACCCAATAAGACTCGAGGCTGTAATCTCTGCCAAAGGTGCTTCAACAAAGTACTGAGTAAAGAGTCTGAATATTTATGTAAATGTGATTCACTTTCATAAATTGCTTTGTCATTATGGGGTATTGTGTGTAGATTGAGAGGGGGGGGGGCAATTGAATATATTTTAGAATAAGGCTGTAACGTAACATAATGTGGAAAAAGTCAAGGGGTCTGAATACTTTCCAAAGGCACTGAATACCTAATATATTATCTGACATGACTGTCACAGTTTTTTAAATCGTTCATGTTATTGTTAGCAGGCGATACATTAGGTCAGCATTATAGAGACTGTGAAAGGGTTCGACTGTAGTCTATAAATTATTCAAAAGCTGAGCATTTTAGTATGGGGAGATGAAGAGCAATAGAGTTGTGTGTGTATTTGGTGGGGGAGAGAGAGAAAGACGGAGAGAGAGAGAGACGGGAAATAAGATGAAAGGCCCCACACAGCAGTTGTCTTATTACCAGTTATTAAAGTAGGTTTTCCTGGAGCAGTGAAAAAAAGAGAAGGAGTGTGTGTGTGTGTGTGTGTGTGTGGCTGGTGCAATGATTTGGGATCTCTTCCCCCTCCTCCTCCTTGCCTATACAGAGGAGGACTGAAAGAGGGAGAGGGAGCGAGAGAGAAAGAGAGCGAGATTAGAGTACAGTGAGAGAGAAATCAACACTCAACGAGGGGAGAAACCCAAGAGACGAGAGTGAGAAGAGACAGAGCGAGAGATACAGGAGACAAGTCACATGAAGAGAAGAGAGGAGACACATCTCTGTAGCTGTCGAGCTGAAGCCAAGTGGGAGTAGTGTGTTTCGTTGGACTAAATCTCTTTGCTTTTCAAAGCCCACACACAGACACAAGTGAGTGTGTGTCCTGCTGGTGCCTTACTCGTGAAGTGTGTGT